>NC_056725.1:1088985494-1089131361 GCF_019279795.1 Protopterus annectens | reverse complement strand
CATAAGATCGGAAAAAGAGATCAAGTTTAAGCATAGCTAAGTGGGTTTGCGAGGCATGGCACGAAGCTCAGCAGTGCTTAATCGTAGGTGAGGGACGCATGTAAAAGTATAATAGCATTCTACACATCCATTTATTTTTCAATTACAAATTATGCCAAGTATTTTTAAATCCTGATGTGCTTCACTCTGCTAAGCTCTGCTAAGCCATGACAAGCACTGCTTAAACAAGATCTAATTTAGTACCTCTTGACACTGCTCAACTCCACTTAGCTTGTTTGTGTATTGCTAAGTGGTGCAAGCACTGCTAAGCATTGCCAGGTTAAGCACTGCTGAGCTGATCTTAGCTGGTTTGGCAGTGCTAAGTGATGTGCCGCATTTTTAAAAATTGCCCAGTGGCATTAAAGTGTGGGAACATAGGGAATATTAAGCACAATGGGTGGGAATACTGCAGAATCTGTTGGAGTTCAACCTGTGAGGATAATATTGCAGGCCTTGGAGAGGGTATGTGCCTTCGGGTGCAGTGGTGAAGCATTGAGGAGTCCAGGGTCATGTTCATACTCCTAGTTAAACGCCATGAAGACTGACTCATGCAGGGTGGTTACCGGGGCTCTGAGTACAGAGCAGAGGCCTGGGACTGGCTGGCAATGGAACTCACCAGTACAACAGCTGGTATGCCCAGCACAGGTGAGCAGTGTCATCACCACCACAACAACCTGAAAAGAAGGAAGAGGGTGGTCTTGGATACCTGGGTCCAAGAATTCCAGGCAGGCAGTGTTCCACAAGTGTGTAAGTATGTTTACCTGTGTTTCACCAATATTTAACCTTGAATGTCTGCTAACCTGGCATGCATAATGGCGTGCTTCTCTCCCAACAGGTGCAGAGGTGAGACCTCGCAATTTCAAGGCGCATGCAGGGCACCTGTCTAGGTTGCATCATGAGTGTGGTGAGTGCAGATGTATCTTCCAATCTGTAGTCATATAAGCAAAAAGAGTAAAAGATCAACTGCCATTAGGTATATAAACAGTGTTGATTGTTTGTTAATGAATGTGGTCATAGACCTGGACTGCAATAAGTGGCTACTGCCACATGTACTGCAATAAGCAGGAAAGAGTAAAGCATTAACCTTCATTAAGTAAATAAAATAAAGTTTCTATCACAATAATTATGAAATTACAGCTGTATTGTAACACCTGCATTACACTAACTGTTGATCAATAAAAACTTGAAAGTATACCAATAAATGCATGAAGGCATCTGTAATGAACTGTTGTGCAATACTTGTGGAATGAGAGCTGATATTTCAACTCAGTAACAATATAATGTGTGCACCTGTAGTTCATTTAGTAATGGATAGGTTACCTAGTCTCTCTGCTATGATTGCATTTCATGCAGCTGTGTCCAACTGTCACTGCACTGTATTATAAAATGTCATATTTTGTTTCCTGGTTAGCTCTAGGACAAAATCAGTCAGTCAAATATCAGCAGTGACTCATTAGTTCAGTTTGTTAAATCCTGTGTACAAAGTACATTTTAATAGACACAGACCAGGGTTCGAATCCAGTTCCATGTACTAATAACTATTACTGAATTGCATATGTTATGATGACAGATATTCTCTCCAGAGGGACTACTGATAAATGGGTTAGGTAGCCCATAGTATGTGTTAATACTTGTTTGTTCAGCTGTCACAGACTGTTGAAATCATTCTCGCAAATATGCTATTTATCCACACAATAAAGGCAACAGGTTCAATAATAACAAACTATAATAAAATAAATGAAATAAAAAATCTGTAATAACAGATATCATTCTCTCCACAGAGACACAGGTAAAAGGATGAGCTAGCTCATAGTATTTGTAAATACTTGTTTTTTCAGCTGTCACAGACTAATGAAATCATTCTCATGAATGTGCTGTTTATCCACACAATAAAGGCAACAGGTTCAATAATAACAAACTATAATAAGATAAAAGAAATAAAATGTGTAATGAAGGAATGGCTGTATTCCTGGAGTGTCTTGAAAAAGGTTAATGTGGTCAAATACTGCATGTAATGCATATGCCCCCTGCAGTCAGTGATATTAGGTATGATCTCAATGCCTGCCAAGCATGGCATGATAGTTGTGTACTCTCTGTACTGTACATGTGTATGTCTATCACATGTCATGCTCTCATGGAATGTAATAGCTGTTGTGTAATCCCTGTCACATATGTATCATTGACATGATTCATATGTCAATATAAAAATACTAGTACATTAGCCCACAGTACTCCTTGGTAGTTATATAGTTCTACTTTATATGCAAGTGTTCTTTGTAGTTGTGTATCTGCAAGTCTTACTGCTTCACCCATAGTGTCCCATGGAGATAGCTTGAGAGGCATGTGTGTGCTACAGCAGCTATAGGGCACATTTACACATAATGAAAGGACAGACTTGTAGAGTAGATAGCATTGCTGCTGTCAGCTATATAGCCCATGATGGTATTAATGAACTGTATTTTTCTCTCTTCCCACCCCTTATATTCACATATTTATTATTGTTATATATTGGTTATGGTTTGCTATTAACATATGTTGTTCCAAAAACTGTATTTTGCACATGTGTTTTATTAATGCTATGTATTACTACGGTTGTATGTTAAGATATCTTGTTGAATTACCTATTCTGTTGGCCTTATGCTGTTACTGTTACTGGCATGCTGTTAATATACTGACTGTTCTGTTATTTATTGTTGTGTTACATAATATGCATTTAACTGTAATGGGGATATGTGCAATGTTCTGGCATGCTGTTATTACTAACAATGGCTTTGTTCATACCTCACCTATGTTTATTGCTCTACCTGCATACCCACAGCACATTTGGGTAGGCCAGTTTCTGATGATCCACCTACCCTACTTCAGCTGGTGATGGTACCAGGTACCAGTTCGTCTGGAACCCAAACCGGTGGTGTCCCCTCTGCTGGCCCTGCACCACCTTCAGGGGGAACTGCTTCAGGGGATGGGCCATGTCCCTTTCCTGTGAGTGAGATCAAAGGGTGGTTGTCACCCAGGATCAACTACTAGCCATGGTGTAGAGGATTATTCATAGGAATTATGAACAATGCCTGCACCGGATTGAGGTCAGAATCGACAACCTGGTCGGGCCTGAGTGTCCTGGCACCCAGCCACCAGCACAACCACCTTTAGGACAGTGAAGGAGCAGTGTTGACTACCCATGGATGGGGATCTCAGTCATGCTGCTAACACCTGGAGATACATGCACCTCTGATTCTACAACACCCACCCTATCCAAGTTGTTTAACCCCTCATGTGTTACACAATGCCCATGTATGCTGTCTTGTCTGTCTGCAAATGCAACCTCTCCTACTCAACTTACCTCCCCACATGTATCTATATCCCTTCCCCAACATTCCACTCTCTCCTTAAAAAAAAGATACACCTGTCCCACAAAAAAAATCTCCCCATATATAACTCTCCATTTCACACATGTGTCCACTGGGCACAACTAATTATTACATTACTTAATAAACACATTTATGTTTCCCTCAGTCCTCTCTCTGGGGTGTGAGGCTCCAAATTCCAAATTCTGTAAAACCTCCCCAGCTGTTGCTGTACAAGAACTGGAAAGCTATGGTCTTTTCCTACACCCTTCCTGCACAACCCTACCTGCCTTTCAGTATGTTGTTCCCCCTGCTTGCCCCCATTTCACCATTTTCCTATCACCCCCTTTTTCTTTTCTTTTTTTAACTATAGCATGGGTTTAAGCTGAGTGCAAACCTGATTAACAGTGCTTAAAAGTGCCTTAATCATCTCCTGTGTTTCTCACAATGTTAGGCACATCTGCAAAATAATCACCGCTGCCATGTCTCAAACATGGGCCCCTGTCTATTACAGCATAATGCATGAGCCCACTAGGCCACTTAGCTTTGAATTAAAAAACGATGTTTCCAGTAACATATACTGATTGCCACTGACACACTGCAAGTACATATAATTGGAAAAAAATGGGAATGTACTTGTGACTGTGATGCAAACACCACACCAGTACACAGCTAAATAAATAAAAATAGATGTATGTGAGGCCTGGGATAGCAGGTATACCTGTCAACTGTACCGACTGTTACAGAATGTCCACAGTTTTGCCCCCTACATTTGTCATGGTTTTACAAAAACATATCTGTCTGTAAAATACTGGTAAGTCATTAAAGATTGAGGTTAGAAAATCATAACAAACATTTAAGTGCCACACTTCATACTCTTCACAAAACACATGCTAATCCAAATTCTGTGTCACAGACTGTACGTATGCATATATATCTTGCACATACACCTATGGGAGTACTGACTCAGTAGCTCAGTTTGTTACATGCCTTGCATATAGTACATTTTGCCACCCACAGTCCTGGGTTCAAATCCAGTGTGTTGTGAATACAGCAAATAATGACTGAGTCATGCAATTTTAACCAAAACAGGTTGCTGCCACTGAATTAACTGCTACCCATGTTTGCAAGTCAATCAAAGGCCTGTAGGAAGGGACACACTGCACATATTCCCATAGCCTACCTATATGTCACCTATTACTCTGTGATTGGCACTGTTACATAACAAATGTACCTTAAGCACATGCCTCAACTGGACTGTTATGGGTACCCTCACCCTGGCTCAGCTGTAACAGTAGAGCTGACACTGCTCTCTCAGAGACACATACAGCTTGCTGCCCTCCAAAGTGTTTGCACTCCCCCTATGTGTCATAGGATGCAGCAACAGCTGCAACATATGCAGCTGTATGCTAAGCTACCTGCTACAGACCTACCATACCTCACAGCCCCATAGAACAAGGGCTCCAGACAACACTCAAACATAAAGGGGTGGGGGAAAAGTTCGAGCAACAGGGACATGATTCACAGTTTGCCCCTACAAACATAATGAGCTGACAGACTAGCAGCTACTGCAGCAGGATACATATTCTGATGAGTATGACGTCTGACACTCACATGTCTCTTCCCCCTTACTGACCTCATCCCACAATGTTTAACATTGAACTGCCAGAGAATCACAATGTCATTTGACAATGGTCAAACATAGCATGCACAACTGTGGACATACCTCATAAATCTCAACAATGGACAGTATTTATACCTGCCCTCTGTAATACTGTAGTCTCCACACCTCACTAATGTCCATCTGAGAGACTGAGAAAGGCCCCAAGGCCTACATGAATGTCTTAAATATTGCACTGTGGTGCCATGTAATGGCTAATGAAAGTGCAACCCAGCTGTTTTTTATGCAATTAACAAGTTTGAGCAATGGATTGGTGCACAGGCAATTACCTGTTAATGAGCATGACCTACAAAAGGCAAACAACTGCCTATGGGATATAGGGTTGTCAATTTAGGTGTAGCTGTGTGCTAACTAATTGTAGGAGCATGTCCAATGTGACTATCAGTACTTACAAGGTGACTCCTGGCCAGACCTAACTGTACTCCAGTCTGGGATTTTGTGTGCTGCAGCCAATTGGCTGCTGCACCTGATTCAATAGTCTAGCAGCTACCTGATATTTTGTCCAAGGGAATTCCTGGCTGTGTGCTGAACATATTATATGACTCATACCTATCAACTGTACAGATTGCAATAGACTGTACAGTGTTGCATTATATGTGTGGTATGTTTTACATAGCATTGTGATTTTCTGTTATATCAGTGGCAAGTCATTATAGACGGACATTAGGAAATGATGCCAGAGATTTGAGTTAATGACTCCATACACACCAGGAAGCCCATGCTATTGCATGACCTGTTATTCAATGCATTTGTCTGGCCAGTAGTTAATCATTTTCTTTATATTTGGGCCTTTGTCCCAGTAGTGTTCATGGCTTTGTCCAGATTTCCTGCTCTAAGTGGCTGTAGGTCTGATATGACTTGGGTACATGATGTTACACCACACACAAGATGACAGTTTTCACACCTCTCACTGTACATGTTTTAGCAGGATGTCCAGCATTACACCCCGTATGTCTGCTCTGTTCCTCATACAGTTGTGCCTTCTGGGACTATACTATTAAATGGAGCCCACTGAATTGTTGTAAGTACTGACACAGTTAATTGATTGCCTTTACATCCAGCTGCTGCTCTGACCTGTTGCAACCTGCTGTTAAACTAGCAACCTGCTACGTTACTCTGAGCATGTATAATGTCTGCAGGTTTGGCCTTCTGTCCCTCCATGGTCTCTGGCTTTGCCCAGCTGTCTTGTAGTAAAAGACTGGAGCATATTGCCAGTCTGTTGGAGTCCTACTATAGGAATACCTCACATGCAAACATTATAGGTACAGCCAGCTTCGAACCATGAACACCCTCAGCCATACTACTATACTTAGCCCACTGACCCACACAGCCACCAGAACATGAGGTTTAATTCCTCACACTGTCAACAACAGACAGACATAACACTTTCACCCCTACATATTGTGGAAATTAGAACATAAACCCAGGTTATTTGGGACAGCCCAGGGACTGTATGGTATGCTGAAATATCCATGTAAACATACTGTTATTGCAGTTGTAATGGAACACTGATGTGCTGAGGGTAGGAGAGTCTAGCACTGACAGTTGTGCGTCGGTCCTATGACCCTGCTGTTTGGCATTTCCATTGCATACTGCAGTGGGTTTTGCTGTCTTATGGCCTAATACATATTATGGAGCAGGCAGTATTCAGCAAAGTACCTGTTGTCCCGTATAGCTGTTAGTTCTCTGTAAGTAGCCCAATAGCCCACTCTATTCCCTTGCATACATGCAGCAGGTCCATACATATGCTGCCATAGTGCAGTACCCCATACAGTTGTTGTAAAGGAGAGTAACTTACTTTTTGAATGCACCAGTTGAGATACCTGTGTTGCAGGACTGACTCTGATGCACGCAGTACACAGCCAATACATGGTGAGGTACAGGTTGTGTTCTGTGGCTGGCATCCTTTTTACTATGTATGTGAGTCAGAGTAAGGTGTTAGTCTCTACAACCCTAAGTTGTCAGTGCATGTGCTAGGCATTGTCTCTTTGTAAAGGCCAGGGCATATTAGGCATGCCTTTGTCTGCCTACAACAACAGCCTCAGGGGGATCCTCTTCCAAGTTCCCCTGTGAGTGTGACTGTGGGGACCTTGGTGCTGGTGGGGGGCTGTGTGTGTCCCTTCCCTTTGCTGATCCTGCTGCAGCTGTTTCTGCAGGATAATATTGTTTAGCATGGCACATACTGTGAACATATGTGCACAGGTGACTGGAGAGTACTGCAGGCTCCACTAGATATATCGAGGCACCGGAACCATGACTTTAGCAGTCCAAACACTCGCTCTATGATGTACATGTTTGTGTGTGTGATCCATTATGGAGTTCTTCAGTAGGTGTGTGTGCATTTCTGATGGGTGTAATCATTCATGATTCCAGTGCATAGCCAGCATCCCCCAGTAGATGGCCGTACTGGGTGTCCCCCCTGGCAAACATCTGGTGCAACTGTGATGCATGCCAGATATGGCAGTCATGATAACTGCCTGGGCTGCCAGCACATATATTCATGATAATGCCCTGGGCGTTGCACATGACCTGGCAGTTGGAGGAGTGATACCCCTTGTGGTTGACATAGACTCTACCCTCCTCACTGGGCGGTGTTTTGATGTGTACACGAGTGCAGTCTATGGCACCCAGTATGGCAGGGTAGTGTGCTACATGGTAGAAGAGATACATACTGCAGACCCTCTCCTCAAGGGTGTGGGGTAAATAAATGTACTCACTGGCATGTGTTTGCATGGCAGCCAGGAACTGGTGGAGTACCCTGGATGCTGATGCCTGTGAGACCCCCATTATTTCCCCAGCTGGTCTTTGAAAAGTACCTGTAGTTAGTATTCTAAAAACTACACATACCTTTGTTTCCACTGGGATGGGTTCCCCTCTGTTGGCTCTGGGACTGAGTTGAGGTCGGCAGAGTTCACTGAGTTCTTGTAGTATGTCCCTGTCCACCCTGTAGCACTCAACAATCTCCAGCTCATGCACCTCCTGGAAGATTACCCTTGGACTGTACACTCCTCTCCTTCTCAGTCTAGGCCTATTTTCAGCAGCAGCATCAGCACTGATCTGAGCATCTAGCACATACAGATGTAGCAGAGCAGCAGCTGCCCCTAGCATTCTCTCATTTAAAATTCCCATGTCTGTACTCCAATGGTGCAGAGTATGGGGGAGAAATCAGACTGTAGGGTGTATGCATAATTTATAGTGGCCTGCTGCAGATGCAGCCTGTGTGATTGGCTAACTATAATGCATTCCAACTGCCAGGTACATCATTTATCTGCAGGCACAGTAGCCCATTTTTTTCTATTCAGTAACTCTGGCTCATTTGTATACAGATCCATGCACACAACCTGGATTCTACAGTACTCCACAGCCTGCCTCCTTAACAACCACAGAAATCTAATATTGTACATACTCCCTGCAGGCCCTATAATGCATTATTCTCACATATTTCTTATTTTTCATTTGTAAACTTTTAAATATTTTTTTTTATGCATAAAGGCATGTTTCCGCAGTGCTGCAAACTACACAAACAATATGGGTATTAAAAAAATGTATTATTTTTCATTACTTTTTGGACACACAGGGAATATTTTTGCACATATGTGTGCCTACTGTGCAACTTCTGACCTTCTAAATGGGCTTTTACAGCCCCTGTTTAATTTTTATTTTCTTGTACATGGAAATTTTCTGTGTACACTTCGGACACCAATATGGGGTCTGCAGGATTGCCTATCAGCTTGCTGGATCACTCCAGCACCCTCATTTCCATGCAATTCACCTGCTTATGAGGTGATTTGCATGCCATGGACACTTCTGTGTCTGCACGCTCATGCACACCCCTCTCTTTTGTTTACTGGATTGCACGGCAGTTACTTCCATGTAAGCTCCATGCCACTATGCCTACATGGAAAATCACTCCGTGTAGGCTTAACCGAATTCCCCCCATGTCTGAATTCAGTAAAAGGTAATAATCTGTTGTTTTTGAGCATTTGTTTTTCTTCAAAATATTTTTCACAGTTTTGATATTTTTTTTCAAAATGTCTGTTGGATTAGGGATATCTAGAACCTGATACAATACAGACAAATTCCTACTGCTTTACAAAATCCAGAAACTTCTTACTGACTCACTAAGTCTAGTTTCAGAAACATCTTCTTCCAGAATTTCATCCATCCATCCATTCATCCTCAACCTCTTTCTCTCATTTTGCACATTACATGCCAGGCAAAAACAGATTTCTAGGACATCAGTGACTCACTGGCAGTATCTTTCTGCTATATTACTTGAGGAAATAGTCCTCACATAGCAGACATTTTAAATGTCTGCATTGGAGTAAGCCTCCTCTTTGATACTGCCAAGGTAATGAGGGAATATCACGGCATGATTTTTTTCCTCATTTTGATTCTTAAATATGCCACAGTTCTGTATTAACTCTTCTATCCGTGCAGTCATTTTGCATATTGATCCAGTTCCCATCACTTGTTCTTTCCTTGCATTTTTTTAAGACGTGTCATCCATGAATTTTTGCTAACATATTTTCACGCAGTTGAACAGGAATGACACCTTTGTTCACTTGGAATACCAGTCCTTGAATTCAGGCAGTTCATCTTGAAATAGAAAATATGGTTTGGTGAGAGGGTGTGATGGTTTCATATTATTCATAGTCTACATTGTTATAATGACTTATCAAAGCAATTGAAGCTGTTAAGTCATCTTTACTATGCAGTTTCTGCTTTTGTGGTTTCTCTGCTGTCATTGGCAACAGAAACACTTTAAAAACTTTTTGCAAAAGATCCTGTTTACACTCATTCAGGCATGATTACGCAAAATATCAGCAATGTGCCTGTGTTTTTTTCTGTTTGTATTGTATATACAAGCCGTATTTTATAAGGAGAAATGCATCCTTTGTAAATGTGTGGAGCTTTGCATAAAGACATTCTGAAAATGTCTTAAGTGGATTTAAAAAATAATTCTACCTTAAAACTTTTGTCATACGTATATTACTGAAACCAGTTAGTACTGTTGGCATAAAATAATAATAGCCTGAATAAAAAACAGGCATCACAAGTGTGATTAGCAGTTTGGGCATCTGTTGGAGCAGGTGAGTTTTGGGAATGGATGAAAGTAACAATGAATCTTTTATCAGGGAAGGCAAAGAGGTTCGCCCTGGCATATAGGCAGGTCATTACTATGGCCTCGGTGAAGACAGGAGCCATGAATGGTGGCCAGGATATGTGACCAGATGAGGCTTAGGTAGCAGGAAGGTGACAGACCCAGGTTTATACCTATTATATCACAGTAGCTAAACAGTGAAGACTCAAGTATATAAGCATAGCTCCTCTATATAACATATTTTAGAAGCTAAACTCTACAATATGCAGTTGTTTCTCCAAATTCCACTTTTTCCTTCATGATACTCACAAACCAGATTTAAAGAATGGCTGTTGGCCTAAAACTAGGGAATAATGCAAGATTGCCAGCCACAAGAATGCAAGACATCATAGAGCTCAAGAACTTGAGGTTGGGGCGTGGCCAAGGATGAACACAGGATAGCAGCAGATTTCTTCAGCTCCACCAACATAACTACATTAACAGGAAATTATTACTTCAAAATTCAACTAATGGAATACTTTTCTTTCTAATAACGTTTGGAATATCGGTATCTTGAATAATATCTAAAAAAGAAAGAAAATTTAATTTTCCTGTCAGAAATCTTTTTGGAAATTTCTCTCTCATCACTTCTGTTCAGAATGAGTTCCAGCAAGGCTAACAGCCAGGATTCCAGCATTAAGAAAGAGCTTCAGACTTTACTATCAACTATTCAGCAACTAACAACTAAAATGGACTGACTGGATGTTAAAATTGATAACTTTATAGAGAAAACCACAAAACAAATGGATGTGCTACACCAAGATCTACAACATCAGAAAGCTCAGATTACAGGTATAGAAGAGACACTTAATGATATGGACAACAGAATTAAGGAAGAAGAAATAAACATTGAATTCTTATTGAAACAAAACACACACCTTCAATTCAAACTAGATGACTTGGAAAACAGATCCAGACGCAATAATATAAGGATTTTTTGGACTGCCAGAAAATATAGAAGGTAATAACATTACATCTTTTTTAAATACTTGGCTTCCCAAAACTTTAGATCTGTCAGAGGCATTTTCTTTTCGTATTGAAAGAGCCCATAGGTCTTTATCTAATTCTAATACAAATAAAAAGTATTCTAGATCAGTTATTGTAAGATTTTTATCATCTTATGACAAGGAGATGGTATTAAAATCTGCATGGGCTAAAGCACCTATAAAAATTAATGAAGCAACTGTGCGCTTTGACAATGACTATTCTTTGGTAATATCAAAAAGAAAGGTCTTTTTACCATTAATAAGAGAGCTTAAGAAAGCACAGTTCAAAACTCATCTTTTATTTCCTTCCAAACTAAAAATCTTTTTACCTGATGGCCCTAGAATTTTTGAAGACATGGACTCTGCTTTGCTGCATATTAAAAAAAATAAAATATTAGATAAAATAGAGGATATGGAATGGGCAAGTCCTTCGTTAAAGAGAATGGCAACAGGAACTTCTTGGAAGACATCAGAGAAACAAAAAAGACTAAAAAACAAATGACATGTTTTATATTTCTTTGAACTCTTTAATTACAGTTACTACATTTACAAGAAAACCACAAATATCTTAATGATTTGTTCAAAGTTATTTCAATGTGCAAGAACTGAATTTTGTTTTATAAATAATCAAACTTCCTGAGGAACAAATAACTTGATATGAATCAACTTGTTTCTCTTTTGTGACAAAGAGACCTAAGGTTAGTAATTTGATACATCTCCTTTCTTTTCTTGTTTTAAATAATGGAATTCTCTTTAAACTAAACATTTAGAGAAGGGTGGGGGAGGGCAGGGAGAGGGGAAGGATGAAAAGAAGGAAATAAGGGGAAAAATAATCTATTATCTCTTTAAAATTATTTATGCTGTTTAAATATTACTGCTATATATTATACCATGACTAAATTGCTTAAATATATGATATCAAATAATATGTCATGATATAACTGCAGTTGACTAGAACTAAAGCAGTTGAAAGTAATATGTCTCAGGTTTTACTTTATTAAAACAAACAGCAAGTAAATATCTTTGTAGGTACTTTTTTTTTTTTCTCTCTCTTTTTCTCTCTTACTTATAAGGTAATAAGGTTCTGATAATACTGATATGTGTATGTAACAAACTCTGAATGAGAAAATTAAATGGGGCATATAAAAATAAGTTATGTTTATGTTAAACAATTGAAGGCTTGGTTTCACTGCCATAGAGACTGCAATGACTTGTGAAGTGCTTTGAGAAGGTTTTACACTGCATAAATCCATTTGTACTACAAAATGAATGTCTGTCACTTACTTTTATTAAAATTCCCACCAGAATGTTATGGGAGACAATTTGGATGTGGGTATCCTCGTGAATAGTGTCCTCGAGTTGTTTTAAAAGCTTCAACATCCAGAAAACACGCAGAGAAGCTGAAAGCAGCCATTTTGAACTTTGACCCCTGATTTCACACAGACTCATCGCATATTCAAGAAGTAAACTGTTTCAGGAAGTAGAACTGCTGTAAATGCGGTATTGTGATGAAAAACGAACTTTATGACAACAAAATGTGAGTTTTTCTTTATAATAATTTACTTATTTAAGATGTAACTTATAAAATATAAAAGTTATAATGATTTTAAATGACTTAATATGCCATAGTAAACAAATGAGATAATTTAGAAGGCATAGAAGGTAAAACTCATGCACATATGTTTTTGAAAGCTTATATGACTGCTGCACTTTAATGCATATAGATGCTTATGATTTAAAGATATGTAATGTTATAATGCATTTGCCTTGACTAAAAGACAAGTATGTGCATTATTATGATTATATTTCAGAAGAAAATGTCATGTGATACATTTTAAAGCTGCAGTGCAGATATATAAGATACAGATGGCTTTCATCACAATGATTTATGTATAACTAGGGATCAATATTGCTGTGTAGTATGTTCTTTTAACTTATATATTGTGAATAATCATTTTATTTAAATGGTAAGAATAAGTATAAGAAGGAAGCTTCTAGTGCATGTAATTTAAAGTTTTAAAGCTACTAACAGTACTGCTATGACAGAAAATGGGAATACCCTAATGTAAGTAATGTCTGAGTCATAATAGCCTGAAATAACAAATGTTATTGAATTCAAATGAGCATAAACATATAATAAGAACTTATTATTACAATTTTTATTAAACTACCATATGGGTATTCTTTTTTTTTCTCTCTCTCTTCTCTGCTCCCACTTTCAAGATTGTTAGAATGCTATTATGATTATGAATTTATTATATAGAATAGATGTACATAGCAATATTAGTTGATTATAAATGTTTTATATGATTATATGAAGCTGTTATATAAATTGTTTAAGCCTTGCTATAATAGATAATCAGATTAAATGAGGTTAACTTTAGTTAATAATAGTTAGTATTGAATTAATTTGGTGGCAGCTGGAGTACTGCTGCTTAGGATAGGGGGATAACTTGAGTGGTATTTGCTACTCGAAGTTGGAGTTCTTAACTCCAGGCTGGATGCATTGTTTAATCCAAACAATATTTTCACCTGATTATTATCATGTGTATATAGTTTTGACATCCACATTACATTTTATAAACTCATTGTCACTACAAACAAAAGTTAGAATTACACAAAATTCCATAAGATTTTCATTAAATACAGCTGTAATTAATAGAACACCTAAAGGAGGAGACATAATAATACTTATTTTAGTAAATGTTACTCTGATTATAAGTTTTATATGTTTATAAAAGTTAAATGGTAACTTTAAAAGGAATTTCTTTAAACATTAATGGATTGAATAACCCATGTAAAAGGGCAAGTTTAATGAGATATATTAATCTGCATAGAGCCAATTTAATATTCCTTCAAGAAACACATCTCCTAAAAAAAGATATAGATAAATTAGCCACTAATAAATATACAGTCTTGGTTAGCTCAGAACACACACAGAAAAAAAGAGGAGTGGCTATCTTATGGAACAAAAATATGTCCATACCTAAAACTATTAAGTCTTATAAAGATGATAAAGGAATGTTCTGTATGGTTACAATACAGATTAATGGGAAAATATATACATTAATTAATGTATACTGGATACCAGGAATTGGCACTAATACAGTGAAACACCATCTCAATAAGATTATATCATTTTCTATAGGAGATATTATTTTAGCAGTATAACTGTATTCTGCATGAAAAATATACTACTACTATAGGAAAAAGGAAAATCACATCTAATGCAAAACATTTAAAGGATTTCATTAATTTATATCATTTGAATGATATTAATAATCAGACAGATTCTAAATCATTACCATACACTTTTTTTCTAATAGACATAAAACTTATTCAAGAATAGATAGAGTCTTTATTTCTAACCAACTGGTAACAGACTTAATTAATTCTAAGATCATTTCATGTCCTATATCAGATCATAATTCAATTGTCTTTGAATTTATGGTAAATAGTACTTATAATGTTCAGATCAAAAGAATACCAGCATACTTAACTCAACTAAAGGATTATAAAGATTATATACTTACAGAGGTGCAACATTTCTTAGACTTAAACACTACACCTGACGTCTCCATTATTCACATTTGGGATGCTCTAAAATCATATTTATATGGACAAAGTATCAGATGGTATAATAATAAAAGGAAATCTTGGGACAATGAATTAATAGACATTCAAAACAAATTAGACTCATATAAACATAATAATAAAGAAAATATTATGAACAAAAAAGTCATTGAGGAAATAAATAAATTAAATGAGAAATACAAGGAAATTTTAAGTCACAAAGTCAAAATGACATTAGAGAAATATAAATTTTTGTCTTACTCAATAAGTCCCAAATATTTACATAGACTTAAAAATAAAACAAAAAGGCTGAATAAACAAAATCACATCAAAGAAATTTTCTCTCCAAGGAAAAAGAAGAACGTCTCTAGTTTACCAGAAATATTAGATGAATTTAGAAATCACTTTCATAACATTAACCATAATAACATTAATATGGATTCTAAAGACAAAATAAAGAACTTTATAGTTACAAACATGAACAAAAAACTTAATAAACAACAGACTAAATTAATAGATAAAAATATTTCATATACAGAGGTTATCACACAAATAAATAAACTTAAATCAAACAAAGCACCAGGTAATGATGGTATTATTCCAGAGATTTATAAAATTCTTCCTAAGAGTACTTACTCATTAATACATAAGGTTTTCATTTCAGCTCAAAATGAGTTATCAACTCCCCCATTTTGGCAATACACATTTATTTCACCAATTTTGAAACCCAATAAAGACCCAACCAGATGCACTTCATATAGACCTATTTCATTACTTAATGTTGACTATAAAATGTTCATGAATATATTTGCTGACAGATTAAATACAATTATTCCAGGTATAATAGATATAGATCAGACAGGCTTTATTATAAATAGAAATACTTTTGATAATATAAGGAGAACTTTAACGCTAATTGATTATGCAAACAGAAAAAAGAAAGACTTGACGCTCATTAGTCTTGATATAGGTTCAGCATTTGACTCAGTAAGTTGGGACTATTTGTTTATCTTATTGAAATGTACAAATTTCTCTGATGTATTTGTGAATTTAATTGAACATCTATATAAAAGAGCATTGGCTTACATTAAAATAGGAACATATGTCTCACAAAAAATACCCATATTAAAAGGTACAAAACAAGGGTATCCACTTTCACCATTATTATTTACTTTAATAATGGAGCCCTGGGCTAATTTGATTAGAAACAGCAATGATATAGAAGGATTTGATATAGATGAAAATACAATATCTAAAATCCAACTTTTTGCAGATGATGTTCTAATTACATCAGCAGGAACAAATTCTTCTATGCAGTCATTATTTGACAAGATGACAGATTTCAAGAATATTTCTGGTTTGATATTTAATGAAGAAAAAACTAAAATATTACCAATATACGCACGGAAAAATGTTCTCACTAATGATTTTCTCAAATATATACCCAATTCAGGTCAAATAACTTATTTAGGCATAATATTAACTAAAGATATTAAACCCACTATACATAATAATTATAGTAATTGTCTTCATAATATACAAAATCTTTTCAATAGCTGGAACAATATGTTTTTTACCATGGAAGAAAGACTCACAATTATTAAAATGATAATATTCCCAAAGATATTATACATAATACAATCAGTAATACTCCCACCTACAAAAATAATTATTAAGAAATTGAATTCACAAATGTTAAATTTCTTATGGGCACCTAATAGACTTAGGATTGCATTAAAAAAACATACTAATAGTTGGTCTCAAGGGGGCATATCATTTCCAGACTTTAATTTATATGTTATCTCTTTTATTATAAAAGTTATAACATTGCTAATAGAGCAGTCATATGTTGCAAAATGGAAGGAATATTGGGAACTAATTAGCATGCACTTCACAAAAATATCATTAATACACAAAAATACTATTGTAAATAATCCCATGTTATGGTTACTAAAAGAGTTTTGTACCTCATCTATTACACCAAAATATATAGCTAGTTACCCAACCAATTAAATATTATTATTAGATATCGTAATTTTATATTTATGCATCCTAAGTATAAGGAATGGAATTTTATCTTATTTCCTATAATAAACGAAAAAAACGTAGCTGGATACTGCTGATTGTATAAAACACAGTTTATTTCTTACAAAACAAACAGTACGATATTAGCGCTTTCGGGCGGTTGCCCTTCATCAGATAAAATTTTTACAATAAAAACTCCTTTTTTAAAAAACAATGTATCCAATCAAAATTCAATAAAAAACCCGCCTTTTACTAAGTGTGGGCTTAAGGGGGACCACATCATTTAGCCCTGGATTCCTATGGGCTGTTAGCTCTAGGATCCATCCAGATTCAGCTAATTCAGTGATTTGTTTAATGTCACCCCCCCTGCAGGTTAGCTTTAAGTTTACAATGGCCCTAAAAGTGAATTTATGTGTAGGGTGATCTCCAATATGCCTGTATAAGGCATTATGTTCATCCTTATTTCTTATGCTGGACAAATGTTGTAAAACTCTAACTTTTAACATTTTATTTGTCTTCCCTACATAAAAGCTTGGACATAAGGAACACTCTGCTATATAGACCACATCTGTGGTCCTACAGGTCGCCCTGCCTCTAAACACAAACAGTTGCCCATTAACCGGATGTTTAAATTCTGTCCCTTTTTTGATATGTCCACAAGCCTTACAGGATCCACATGGAACAGTCCCAGCTATACCTTTGCACCTCCCACCTGTATTCAATTTCCTTTCTTTACAAAGCATATCTTTTAGATTCCTGTTTCTCTTGTAAATAAATTGTGGACATGTACCCACCATATCTCTCAAACTCTCATCACTAGCTATTATATTCCAATTTTTCCGTATGATTTCACATACCCCTCTAGCATCACTACCATACGTAAGCATCACCTTATGTCCATTAAATTTAGAAACCTTGACTGGTACACTGTCTTCTATATTATGTTGTCGATTTAACCATGGTTTATGTTTATTATGCCTAAGGGGTTTATTCCTCTCAATGATGTCACCAACCATCTTATCACCATAACCCCTATTTTGAAAACATTCTCTAAGATGACTGACTTCCTCCTCAAACTCTATATTTTCTTTACTAATTCTAGAAACTCTACTCAATTGACCTTGTACTATATTTGGGAAGGTATGTCTTGGATGCATGCTGTCGTACGACAGCAAAGTATTTTTCCAACACTCCTTTCTGAATAGTTTTGAAGAAAAACCTTCCTTGTTCTGTGTCAAACGAACGTCAAGAAAATCCATAGTTTCTCTCGAAGTTTGGACACTAAATCTAAAAAAGGTGGTGGTAGTGTGAAGATAATCAACAAAATTATGTAAATCTTCACTATTCCCTTTCCATAAAATAAATATATCATCTACAAAACGCAGATACATGAACAATTGTCTTCTCCAAACACTATCACATAACACATGAGCCTTTTCCCAATGGGAAAGGACAAGATTTGCATAAGTGTTGGCACAGGGGGTGCCCATGGCTATCCCCTGTGCCTGCCTGTATATGCTATCTGTCCCCTGAAATATGTTATTTTCCAACACTAGGGTCAGTAAATCTGCTATCAGTTCTACCTTAGTATGTGAAAGACCTAATGTGTCAAGGAGTGCTGTCACCGCCTGTATCCCATAATCATTATTGATAACAGTAAATAAGTTATTAACATCCAAGGTTGCCATCAGATATTCCCCTGTCAAATCATCTTGCTTAATATTACCCATTATACAGTGTACCAGTCAAGGTTTCTAAATTTAATGGACATAAGGTGATGCTTACGTATGGTAGTGATGCTAGAGGGGTATGTGAAATCATACGGAAAAATTTGAATATAATAGCAAGTGATGAGAGTTTGAGAGATATGGTGGGTACATGCCCACAATTTATTTACAAGAGAAACAGGAATCTAAAAGATATGCTTTGTAAAGAAAGGAAATTGAATACAGGTGGGAGGCGCAAAGGTATAGCTGGGACTGTTCCATGTGGATCCTGTAAGGCTTGTGGACATATCAAAAAAAAAAAAAGGGACAGAATTTAAACATCCGGTTAATGGGCAACTGTTTGTGTTTAGAGGCAGGGCGACCTGTAGGACCACAGATGTGGTCTATATAGCAGAGTGTTCCTTATGTCCAAGCTTTTATGTAGGGAAGACAAATAAAATGTTAAAAGTTAGAGTTTTACAACATTTGTCCAGCATAAGAAATAAGGATGAACATAATGCCTTATACAGGCATATTGGAGATCACCCTACACATAAATTCACTTTTAGGGCCATTGTAAACTTAAAGCTAACCTGCAGGGGGGGTGACATTAAACAAATCACTGAATTAGCTGAATCTAGATGGATCCTAGAGCTAACAGCCCATAGGAATCCAGGGCTAAATGATGTGGTCCCCCTTAAGCCCACACTTAGTAAAAGGCGGGTTTTTTATTGAATTTTGATTGGATACATTGTTTTTTAAAAAGGAGTTTTTATTGTAAAAATTTTATCTGATGAAGGGCAACCGCCTGAAAGCGCTAATACCGTACTGTTTGTTTTGTAAGAAATAAACTGTGTTTTATACAATCAGCAGTATCCAGCTACGTTTTTTCGTTTATTTTGGACTGTACCTTACGTTTTGCTGGGTTTTGGCATAGCATCGACCTTTGTTTTTGGTCTCTGCTTTTGATTGAGGTCATTGCTGCTATGCATGCTGAAGAAACCTTTTCGGTGGCTGCCAATGAAAATGAGATTGGCGTGAATAATATACCAGCAGGATGGTGTGCGAAGCGATTTACTTCTTTAGAGAATCCGTTGCTCAATTTAGGATTCAATGTAAGTAAAGGGAAACAACAAGACGCAACTGTCCCTGTGGCCATGGACAAATCCTTTGACGACAACATAAGAGACTTGAATTATAAGGTAACCAGACTTCAACGCTTGCAGTGGCAAACTTTCCACTTAGAAGCTTGCCTTGATTATGGCATTATACCCCGTGGGATGCGCACTTTGTATGCCGACCCAAGGGGATAGATACCCTGAACTTTTAGCAAGATGGCAGTCTATCAACATCAAGACTAGCTATCTTTACATGGACTTGTTGAACGATTTCTTTTCCAAAGAGATTGACATACTTAAAAAAGATGTAATAGTGTTACAACAAAAATTGGAGAGTGAATACACTGAGATTTGGTGCAAAAAGAGGCTGGAAGAGATGTACGCTACATTTAGTGATAATGATGCCAAACTACGAGCACAAAAAATGGGGAAACTTCGTAGAGACTACGATGATTTCTCCAATGGTAATATTTTTGTTTGGCAGAAAACAAGAGTTTCAACACTGGTGGTTGTGGCTAAGGGCACCAATAGGAATAACGTACAACAACAGGCAAGGAGTGGCCGAACAGAACGTTTGACTTTGACATGTGACGCGATGGCGTCTACCGGAACTTCACCAGTTAATCACAATGTTTTGTCGGATACTCACGCACCTACCATGCAGGAAAGAGGTACATCTGTTAGAACTGCTACCGGCTCTGTTTCTACTACAGTGGACACGGTGTTTACGACAACAGGAGACACAGTAGTGTCTGGTCGGAGCAGCAGTAGCGTTGATTCCAACTCCACCATTAATACAGTTGCTGCATTGGGACAGGAGGCAATGAGCCATGATTCACTGGCGGTCTCAAATGAAAGTATGCAGTCTGGAGCACGTCCAAAGATTAGACCGTTACAGAATCATTTTTTGGACATGTTACCAGTACAAGTGAAAAAGAAGGGCCCATGGAAACGTTCGCTAAGCG
Source organism: Protopterus annectens (assembly GCF_019279795.1). Classification (NCBI taxonomy): domain Eukaryota; kingdom Metazoa; phylum Chordata; order Ceratodontiformes; family Protopteridae; genus Protopterus; species Protopterus annectens. Next base: position 1,089,110,781 of record NC_056725.1, on the reverse strand, counting down.
ACGACAGAGATCTTTTGAAGAAAAGAAGGACTTTAGATTGACTTCTCGTGTGCATGATGGTATTGTTTTTAATCTATCTTCACGCAATTTAACCGAAAGTGAATTGGTAGTTTTGAACAAAGGGTTATCCTTTGTTCCCAGCAAGCAATGTATATACCATGAGGTTGTTTTAGATCTAATGACTTTTTGCCGTAATTTAATGTTAAGTAAACTCTTTGGTACCAATATTAATACTCAAACCACTTTGAGAAAGCCTAGTAGTTTTGTACCTGCCTTAACACCGGCATTACAGTTATTTATTAATCAATGTGATAATGATTTAATACACTATTTTCAGAATGGCGACAGGGATAAATATTATAACTTAACATGTGAGCAAAGATTGGCTCTGACCAATCTTAGTGAATATACTGATCTCACCGTAAAGATGGCCGACAAAGGTGGTTCAGTGGTCCTTTTGGACACAGATTGGTACACAAATAAGTTGAATGTTTTATTGTCAGATGTACAGACGTATTTAGTCATGAATCCGATAGACGTGAGACGAATAATTGACAGGGTTCACAATAAATTGCGGAGATTATGTGACAATATGTTAATTACACCTGAGCTTTTAGATTTTTTACTCATTGATAAGCCGATAACTCCAATCTTTAAAGCCCTTCCCAAAGTAAATAAGAGCTTGACTGACCCACCCCTGAGACCAATAGTTTCAGGAAGGGGGTGGGTCACTGAAAATATATCCATTTGGTTAGAGGTGACCTTGAGACCATTTGTAGCAACTATGGAGCATGTTTTAATAGACACAGGACACTTTCTAACATTAATGGGTAATATTAAGCAAGATGATTTGACAGGGGAATATCTGATGGCAACCTTGGATGTTAATAACTTATTTACTGTTATCAATAATGATTATGGGATACAGGCGGTGACAGCACTCCTTGACACATTAGGTCTTTCACATACTAAGGTAGAACTGATAGCAGATTTACTGACCCTAGTGTTGGAAAATAACATATTTCAGGGGACAGATAGCATATACAGGCAGGCACAGGGGATAGCCATGGGCACCCCCTGTGCCAACACTTATGCAAATCTTGTCCTTTCCCATTGGGAAAAGGCTCATGTGTTATGTGATAGTGTTTGGAGAAGACAATTGTTCATGTATCTGCGTTTTGTAGATGATATATTTATTTTATGGAAAGGGAATAGTGAAGATTTACATAATTTTGTTGATTATCTTCACACTACCACCACCTTTTTTAGATTTAGTGTCCAAACTTTGAGAGAAACTATGGATTTTCTTGACGTTCGTTTGACACAGAACAAGGAAGGTTTTTCTTCAAAACTATTCAGAAAGGAGTGTTGGAAAAATACTTTGCTGTCGTACGACAGCATGCATCCAAGACATACCTTCCCAAATATAGTACAAGGTCAATTGAGTAGAGTTTCTAGAATTAGTAAAGAAAATATAGAGTTTGAGGAGGAAGTCAGTCATCTTAGAGAATGTTTTCAAAATAGGGGTTATGGTGATAAGATGGTTGGTGACATCATTGAGAGGAATAAACCCCTTAGGCATAATAAACATAAACCATGGTTAAATCGACAACATAATATAGAAGACAGTGTACCAGTCAAGGTTTCTAAATTTAATGGACATAAGGTGATGCTTACGTATGGTAGTGATGCTAGAGGGGTATGTGAAATCATACGGAAAAATTTGAATATAATAGCTAGTGATGAGAGTTTGAGAGATATGGTGGGTACATGTCCACAATTTATTTACAAGAGAAACAGGAATCTAAAAGATATGCTTTGTAAAGAAAGGAAATTGAATACAGGTGGGAGGCGCAAAGGTATAGCTGGGACTGTTCCATGTGGATCCTGTAAGGCTTGTGGACATATCAAAAAAGGGACAGAATTTAAACATCCGGTTAATGGGCAACTGTTTGTGTTTAGATGCAGGGCGACCTGTAGGACCACAGATGTGGTCTATATAGCAGAGTGTTCCTTATGTCCAAGCTTTTATGTAGGGAAGACAAATAAAATGTTAAAAGTTAGAGTTTTACAACATTTGTCCAGCATAAGAAATAAGGATGAACATAATGCCTTATACAGGCATATTGGAGATCACCCTACACATAAATTCACTTTTAGGGCCATTGTAAACTTAAAGCTAACCTGCAGGGGGGGTGACATTAAACAAATCACTGAATTAGCTGAATTTAGATGGATCCTAGAGCTAACAGCCCATAGGAATCCAGGGCTAAATGATGTGGTCCCCCTTAAGCCCACACTTAGTAAAAGGCGGGTTTTTTATTGAATTTTGATTGGATACATTGTTTTTTAAAAAAGGAATTTTTATTGTAAAAATTTTATCTGATGAAGGGCAACCGCCCGAAAGCACTAATACCGTACTGTTTGTTTTGTAAGAAATAAACTGTGTTTTATACAATCAGCAGTATCCAGCTATGTTTTTTCGTTTATTTTGGACTGTACCTTACGTTTTGCTGGGTTTTGGCATAGCATCGACCTTTGTTTTTGGTCTCTATTTCCTATAATGTATACACAAGGTATTTTTTTATCATCCACCTCTGAAAGAATTCTTCTAGTTACAGAGAATGATTTAAAGTATTGGTATCAGTTGCTGTCTGACAATAAAGCAAAAAAATTAGACTTCTTAAAGCAAGAATTTGATTTGAGAGAAACATGTTGGTTAGAAGTTCAGACTTTTAGACAACATCTTATTAATAAACTTGATTTAATGTCTTTAACAGTTAAAGAATCTGTCCCAATTCTGATTGATTACTTGATATTAAATTTACAACATAGGGTTTCTGATAAAGGTAAGCTCTCACACATACATAAAATTATTAGAGATGAAACACATTACAGTTCAGATACTTACTGGAATTATTTCATTTCCATTAATGGTGAATCACCAAAACAACAAGATAAACAATATATATTGGAATCTGCTTATAAAACTACTTCTTCTATTAATTGGAGACTTTTTACCTGGAATTTTTTACATAGATCTTTTTATACACCCTTAATGATGAATAAAATAAACAATAAAGACAACATATGTAAGAGATGTAATGTAGAAATAAATGCTGATTGGGCACATATGTTTTATGACTGTATAAAACTGAAGGAATATTGGATGTTAATCAATGATTTTTTGCAGGCTCTTTTCACAGATAATTTCATAGTCTCTAAATCACTTATATTATTTAACACCCCTGTTCCTAAATGTGTTAAAAAGTTAAACTTCCCTTATTATGGTCTATTCTAGCAGTGGCTAGAAAAATAATAACCAGAAATTGGATTTCAGATACTCCTCCTTCATTTAATGAATTTAAAAATGTTATGATTGAAGTGTGTCATATGGAACTAATGACAATAAAGTCAAGAACCATTAGGAAAACATCTTACTATAATATATGGGATACTTTACAAAATTTGTTAAAACAGTCTTAGTTTCATTAGTAAGATGTTACAGTTTAATTAATTGATTTGATTTGCAGTGGATGTCTTTGTAAATACTTTGGTTATTTTATCAAATATTATAACTGTTTATATATTAACTGCTTGTATAAGATTGTTATAATATTTATTTTGTATGTTAAAAATAATAAACTTGTTTTAAAAAAAAAAAGAACTTGAGGTTGTCTTGTGAGTGCCACAATAAATTAGTCCAACCCAATCAAGTAACAGGGAACATAATACAAGAGATCATTCCATTGATCATGCTTTATGAAACTTCAAACCAGAAAATCTCTACAAACTCTGAAATCACACAACAGAAGGTAAAAGTGACACTTCCTAACACTACTGTTGGACAATATCTCATCACTCTTAACAAAGTCAACAATGGGGGCTGATTGACCAAATTGTCTATTTGTCAGTCACTAAAGTAGTAATCAGCAGTGTCCTGGTTCTAACATACATGACTGTATGTAGGTGTGTGTGTGTGTGTGTGTGTGTAAACATAAGCATGTTATATATACATATATATATATATATATATATATATATATATATATATATATATATATATATATATCCATATCTATATCTATATTTTATTTTATTTATTTTACATTTGTTTACCGGGAAAGTCTGACTGGAACAAGGTCCATTTACAGCAAAGGCCCGGGGAGAAAAGTTTTATTACATAATGGTACAAATACAACAAATGACAAAAAAATTCTGTACAGAGGCATATATACAATCAGAGCTCCATGTCTTTATATGACAACACAATCCACAAATGAAAGAAAATTTCTATACAGTGGCATATATACAGTGTAGGAGATTTTACATACATTAGTCTGATTTGAGCAAGCTTGGTATATAGATAGCAAAACTTTGAATTCCCTAGGGTAGTACAAAGTATAAAAATGAAGGAATGGAATCTGGAAAATAATGCAATTTGGGAGATATGTCATAGCGTGAGAAACAGTTTGTAGGATAGTAGTTCCTGATAGGGAGTACAGAATAGCTGAGGTAAGCAAAGGAGATGAGGTGTGGCAAGGTAAGAGGAGAGCAGAAAAGATTTTATGCGATACAGGGACAGAGCCATGATTGCAAGAGGTGTGACTTTAGTGATTTCTTAAAAAGTGAGATGGATGGTGCAGAGGAGATACTTTGGGGGAGGTTATTCCATTCCCTAGCAATGGTGTGGGAGAACAAACTTTTCCATGCAGTTTTATTGGCTTTAGTTATGCAGAGCAAGGTTTTGTTGGATGAACGTAGAGGGTGATTTGTAGAATATTGGTTTAGAAGATGGTTTTGGGCTGGGGTTTTCATAGGGTTCCTTATGTTGAAGGTGAGGACTAATTGGTGATAACTAATTAGCTGTGGGAGTTCTAACCACTGTAGTTGCTTCAGGGCAAGACAGTGATGACTTCTAAAAGTGGAGTTGTTAGCAAATTTTGCAATTGTACTGTAACATGACTCTAATTTGTTTAGGTCTGTTTTCCTGATATGAATTAGGATTGGTGATGCATACATTAGGGTAGACAAGAGGTGGGTTTGGGCTAAGGAGATTCTAGCTTGGTCCGATAGGAACTGTTTGTGTTTGTATAATGTTCCTAGTTTCTTATGTACCTTATGTGTGTGTGTATATATACACACACACACACACACACATATATATATATATATATATATATATATATATATATATATATATATATATATATATGCCTATATCTATATCTATGTGTGGATTCCTTTCCCAAGCTAAAGTTTCAAAACTTCAAACTGCAAATGTTCGAGACCATAAGACTGAAGTTTTGAAATTTTGAACTTTTTGAATGGAGATAGCCATACAGCATGGAACAGGAAAATTACCATTTTCCTCACTTTAGTGCGATCTTGGAGTTGGTATATTTACTTAGCAGAGGGTATTGGGGCCATGGGGGGCTTCCCCCCCTGCAAAAATGTAAAAGAAAATTTTGTTTTAATTTTTTTATTACAGTTTCGAAGATTCAAAACTTCAATATTATGGTTGGTCTCAACCATTTACAGTTTGAAGCTTTGAAACTTCAAGCTTGTAAAGTATATATATATATATATATATATATATATATATATATATATATATATATATATATATATATATATATATATATATATATATATATATATATATATATATATATATGTGTGTGTGTGTGTATATAAATATTTTTATCTCTCTTTCTCTACACATACATATTTATATATAAATATATGTATGCAGTGCATGCAAACATACACACACAGACACACACACACACACACACACACACACACACACACACACACACACACACACACACACACACACACACACACACACACACACACACACACACACACACACACACACACACACACACACACACACACACACACACACACACACACACACACACAACATCATGGAACTTTCACCAGACAAACACCATAACAATCATTTCATTCTTTATCTCTGTATAGCATGAAGAGCATTCCATTGGGACCTTTGAAACCCAAACTATATACCTGCCTTTCTGAAACAGAACTGAATCTAGATGTTGTTAACTAGCATCGGCTTTCAAATTATTTATGTATTTTCTCTTTATAATATTTGGGAGTTGATTCTGTAGTTACTAGCTTCTCCAGCAAATCAAAATTCTTCTTTTTTTGCTGATCATTACCGTACTGTATTATTCTACAATATCTTTCTTAGAGGTACTATGTTGACTGTCAAGTAAGGGATATATTTTGACAAGAACTGCACCATGTGAAGGAATGACCGAAGGTATAGCTTGTCGGTAGGTTTCTGTATATTCACAATAGTTTAAACTTACTAGTATCTGGCTGAAAAAAATTTCTAGTAGAGACATTACCCATGTATTTCAGAAAAGTGACATATGTTAATCATTTTACTATATTAACATTTGATCCTTGTAACCTCAGTCTTTCCAGTTTTATCATTTGTCTATCATTTTGCCACCTTTTTTTGCTCCTGGAGTAGAGTATCATCTATTAAGTGGACTACTCCATCAAGCCCTTGGCCTATAGTTACTATTGCCCTCTGGAACACTTCATGAACAAATGAGATTCTAAATATAATCCTTTTTTTAAACAAGAAGCATCTTTATTAAATTATCACTTATGACATAGGCAATCATACATTTATATAAATGAAAGCAAACCATACTGACATAATCTTAGCTGCAAGTATTATACATCACTTATAATCTACCTAATTGTCAGTCAAACATTACAAAGCTCATTCAAACCTTGCCTTCTTTTAAACGTCATTCATCCTCTGTATGTATTGCTCCCACCATTCCCATTTTCCTATGTAATTTGCTCCTACCCTTTTCTATCCAAATTCCAGTTATTTTATCTATATTAATATATTCACTGCTTCTAGTACAGTTGGTTTAGACTTTCATTTTCATTTTCTAGTAATTGCTTTTTTGGCAGCCACCATAATTAGACTCAGCAAGGCCTTACTATGTCTAGTCAATTCCAATTCTGTATCATAGCTCAGAAAAAATCATTTTCCTAGATACACCCATTCGCTCACCCAGTATGTCTGATAAAATAGTCTACAGAGAATCTTTAAAATCTGCCAGATCATTGCACTCCCAGAAAATATGTTCCCAGTTATCTCTTTTTCCATTTATAGCTCCAACATTTGCTGTCTACCTGGGGGAAAAATGCTCTGGAGTCTACTTGGGGTATAAAAATATCTATGTAAACACTTCCAAGCAAAAATCTTAAATCTTCTAGAGTGATTTTGGAAACCTACATATATTCCCCCATTGATTCTTTGTGAACTGCTTATCAAATCTCTCTTCCAAGTCCTTTCTATTCTCCTCTGATTAATTCTTATAGTTATCATGCAATACTTTATATACTCTACTAATTATTCCTTTTTAGCAGCAGTTTCTGTTCTAGAATTTACTAAAAACTCTACCAGTGTTAGTCTTTTGTTTAGGACCCCCATGTCTTTCTCTTTGCCTATACTCTAATATCAATATTTTATATACTGTACTAATTATTCCCTTTTTAGCAGCAGTTTCTGTTCTAGAATTTACTAAAAACTCTACCAGTGTTGGTCTTTTGTTTAGGACCCCTTGCCTATACTCTAATATCAATCCTTGATAGGGAAGACAGTCTCTAACCTGCAACCCAAATGAATTCTTGGCATCTTCAGATTCTGTTACCTTTCCCTCTCTAGTTATTTGCACCCAATACCTTAGTTTCTTTGCCAGTTTTCTCAGTGAATTCCAGCCCCTTTTGCCTATAGTCTCTATCCCTAATTGTTGCAGTCATCCCTCCATTCCCATGTTGGCTTAGTTCTTAGAATACTTTCTGCTGCTTTAAATCAATATAAAACGATTTCAGATCATGTGCCAATAATAACTAAAATAAAAACACGGTAATGAAATAAAATGAGACACTGGCACTTTCACATTTATCTGTTGAAAAGTGAGGAATTTATGGAATGGGTAGTGGAAATTATTCAGGATCTATTAAAGAAGATAGAAATTTCTTCTGAAAATATAGGTTATGAGTGGGATAAAATTAAAATGGAGTTTAAAAATAATGTGGAAATAAAAGAAAGGGAGATATGGTTAAGAAGTAACACAAATTATTTAGAATGACTGACAAATGTTAAAGTATTGCAGAATAGAAAGAATCTCACAGAACAAGAAGAGGAGCAACTGCAGAACGCTTAACAGAAAATAAGGGATTACCTTGAAAATATGCATATAATGTTTGCTGTTAATCAACTGTTTTTTTTATATTAATTCTAGAACACAAAAACTTTTATCATAACAACTCAGGCAACAGAAACTAAAAAGGGCTTTTGCCAAGTTTAGGGAGCCTACAACAAGGAAGATAACAAGAGATCTTGTAAGTATTAGAAATATTTTAGAAATTATATCATAGTCTGTATAAAGCAAATAAATATGGAAATCAAGAAAAAGTATAAACGGAAATGTTTATGGAATAATTAAGTATGCCAAGGTTAGAGGTAGATGAGGCTCAATTACTAACAGGATAGGAGGAGATAAGATACAAATGGTGATGTATAACCAAGCTGCAGGAAAGTCTCCAGGAATAGATGGTATTCCTGTGGAAGTATGGAAGTTAGGGGGGAAAAACTGATAAAGATCTGCAAGAATTTGTTTAATAGCACCCATCAGACCCTGCTTTATACAGGCCAATTTCAATACTAAAACATGAGTATAAAGTGTTTATGTCTATAATGGCTAAAAGAATGGCAAATGTGATGCCAACATTGATAAATATGGATTAATGTGCTTTTGTGGAGGGAAGGCAAACACTTGACAACATTAATAGAACATTGATGATCCAGAGGGACTGTAAAAAAATACCACTGTTGTTGGTGTGTCTTGATTCAGAGAAAGCATTTGACAAAGTAAACTGGGACTTTATGAGCAGGGCAATGGAAGCATTAGGATTCCCAGATAAAATTATAAGGTTGATTAGGAGGATATATGAGGGATCAGAGGTGAAAATTAAAGTGGGTGGGTTCCTCTCTAATAATTTCTGCTTGTGCAGAGGAACCAGACCGGGGGGGGGGTCTCCTCTTTCCTCTTTGTTATTTTCATTATATTTAGAGTCATTGGCAAAGAAAATAAGGGACTCAGAAATTCAAGAATATAATTGGTATGGTAGTGAAGAAAAGTTGGCTCTATTTGCAGATGATATTATTTTATACCTGATAAAACCAGAAAAAAAAACATTTCAGTGTTGTGGAACATTTTGCTACAATTTCATATTTTTTCGGGATACAAAATTAATGAAGCTAAAACAAAGGCAATAGTGGTAAATTATGTACCCACACATGAACTGGTTCAGCAATAATCATATTTATGGGGATATGATAAAATGAAGCACTTAGGAGTATGGATTAAAAATGATTCAAATGTGGCAGCTGAGGATATGTGAGAAGAGGCTAAACCAAAGATAATCCAAAAAATGAGAAACTGGAAACTCTCTTATATGCTTATAGATAGTAAGATACAAGCAATTAAAATGGTTTTAATCCTTTTAGTCTTATACATAGGTCACACATATTGTTATCAACCAGAGGAGAAGTTGTGGCTAGCAATTAATAAGGAGCTGCAGGATTTTATCTGAGAGAGGAAGACAGCAAGATTCAAGTGAGATAAGCTGATTCTTCCAATAGAACAAGGTGGATTGGGATTACCTGATTTTAAGGTGTATTTCAGAGCTACACAGTTAAGGCTGCTATGCATAGCACAATCATAAATCTATAATTCAAAGTGGAAAGGGATGATGATGAAACAAGGGTAATCTCAAGAAACAAGGAGAGACTGGGATTTTACATGCAGATCTTTAAGGAGAATAACAAAACCCTTAAGAATCCATAATGATCTAATGCCATGTGCTTAGCTAAAACTGGGTTTATCCACCTAGAGCTGCCAAAACCTTTGGTTTGCATCAGGCAGTAACAAGAATCCAGCTTTTTATGTAGTCCCTGCTACCTTTTCAGTAGTATGAAGTGGATATCGCTCCGTTTTTATTCACCTGTAAAGGTCTTTGAGATCAGAGTATATCCTGACCTTGTCCTATCTAATCACTGTTTGCATGTTGTTTAGCTATTTTCTGGTTCTGACTATAACCCATACTGAGTTCTTTTGCTTTAAATCTTGCTTATGTGCTAGATTTAAATGAATGTGACACTGCTTCAGTTAAATCTTTATATGATACTCAGTCTTCAGACATTGTAAACCTTAACAAAGATCAGAAGATGTCTTTTGAATACCCTCTGTATCCGGTACAACAGACTGTGCATTGTCACTTAGTCTTCTGCACTTAAAGCTCAGTGTCAATCACAGACACTCTTTTTATTATATTCACTTGCCCTGCTGGGCTGCTTGTCATTATATTCTCGCTTTTGTTCACCATGCACTGAAATCTGCACATTAGACTCAGCGTTTTAGTATTTCTGCTGTCTGCAACTGTTTTGTTGGCTTTCCCGTACATTTGCACAGAGCAGTAACACAATGTGTCACTTTATATCTACATGATTAACAAAATGATTGTGGTCTCTGTTAAATATAATGTTGCCACATTTAATTGCAAATATTTAATCATTTTGCAAACCACTTGTATGAATTCTCTTCACCAAACCAAGTGTTACATAAACATCTTTTTTCTAGAAGAGGTGGTTGCTTTGAGTCTGACAGGGTCAATCTGCAGACCTTTTGTTTCTTATGAAGAAAATCCCTTCAAGACTACTTCTAGTTTTCTTCTTTAAGGACTTTGAGGAAGTTTCATGTAATCACACCCAGCAGAGCAACAATTAAAACCTTTATCTGCAGAAACAGAACCCCCTCAAGACTGCTTCTAGTTTTGTTCTTTAAGTAAATGTCCTTTTTCTTCTTTAAGTAACTGTCCTAATACCAGAGTGACTCCTTAGTAAACAAGATGATCTTTTATGATTCCTTAGAAGACTGCTATAAAAACAACAAGACTCTGCACTCTGTCAACTTTGTAGTTTTATTCTCTATTATGCAGCCACTATTTACTGCTGGTGTCCCACTGTCCCACATGTAGCCTTCCCTCTTCCACCTACCATTCTCCATTTAGCCTTCCCTCTTGCAGCTACAAATGTACCTATTTTTGTTAAGTGAGTAAGGAAGGTTCAAACTCAACCCATTCCCATAGAGCAGGGGTAGCAAATCTCTCAGTGGGTTTTTGTTGTGTCTGCTCCTCTCTCTGAACTATCAGTACTGTATGTAGATTCCAATGAATACATTTTACTAACAACCCTAGGATGCTCACATACCTGCAGTTGAGTATTACAAGTTACATCTAGTTTTTTTTTTGGAGGGGGGGCTGATGAGACATGGGTGTAGAGTTTGACTGAGGAACAGTGGGCGTAGAGTTTGACTGAGGAACAATCTTCCTTACAAGTTTGGTCTTAACTCATTTAAGCCTAATGCAACCTTTTTATACACTCCCAGTTCACACCCATAGCTCCTTATGGCATCTAAAACTTTTTTCATTCTTCCTTGATTTACTAAGTTACTTACCAGCTAATAACAGGCAGTATTAGAAAGTGCAAGGAATTATTAATAGAACGACACTAAGATTGTTAATCTAGGATGCCCTGGAGCAAATAAATCGATCACTGTTCATCAATTGGTATTCCCATTTTCATATTTATTTTCATATTTTCATAACTGAGAGATCTATGTGTTATTGAAGGGTATTGCATGATATACCATGGTGGGAGACAGAAAAATATATTGTCAATGTCCCTTTACATCACACTATACCTGATATATTGCCAGTTGTTTATTTATTATGAAAATAAACAATATTTCCATATATACTTAATACCTCATAAAACAAATGACTTACAGATAGTTGCATGACATAAGGTGAAACCTTAGATTTTGTTGAAGAAAACTGTCTTTCAATTTTTCACTGGAAGTTGCACATCTTGAGAGAAATATTCAGTGTTACTAATATTGCTAATTGTACAATTAAGCATATGATTTCATATATCTGTAAATATCTCAACATATATGAAATCATAGAGGAACTTCTTGCTGTCATGTGAAAACTCATGTCTGGTTAACAAAAATGTTCTAATAATATACATCTAGATTATATAGTTTCCAAGATATGGCAAACTGAAAGTTTAACAAAAAGTATAATTTTGGGTTTGTGTGCATTATAATATACTATAGTGTTTATGGAAATACTATGAATAAGACTATTATCACTGCAAAGAATACTTCACTGCAAATAATACTTCATACTGGTAACATTACTATTTCTACAGTTTTAATAGCTGTTATTGTTCACACAATATTTATTTTTGTTTATCTTGTCCTTTTTAATTTTATTTTTTAGAAAATGCTCTGAAATGCAAGACATGTAGGCTGTATGTATGAACACCTTTACGCCATTAAGAAAAACAAGCAGGAGAACGCGTTAGCTAAGCATATCTCTGTATTTACAGATCACCGTTTTAAATTTGTAATCATTGACCAAGTCTTTGACACTCAGCAAGGCGCCCCATTGCCTTTGCTTCTTGAGGAGAAATAATTAAAATGGCAAATAAAATTGAACTCTTATTCATTTCCAGGCCTTAATGACCTATGTTCAATTATTTTTTTGCTAAAACTTAGAAGTTTAAGACGTTAGGAATAGTTTCTTAGTTAACATCAATTTTTTAGTACTAAATTGAGTATATTAGTAGTATAGTATTATTACTATTACTATTTGTTTTTTGTATATTTTTAAAAACTTGCTATGAGGCACTGTAAGTTGTGTTTCAATAATAATTTACTATTGCACTTTATATACACATATGTTTTTAATATCAAGTTTACATACAAATTTTTTTATATATATACATTTTTTATAAATATATATATATTTTTTATATATACTTTTTATATATTTTTTTCTATATATTAGTCTACACACTTTTTATACACTAGTTTATGTATATTTCAAATTCTTATTTTATTCTGCTTTACCTTAGGAGATGCATTATATACCTGATTGTATACTAACTTTTACGTTTGATTAAACACAGCAAAGGTTTATATTACTTTCCACTAGCTGGAGAATATGCCTTTAAGTATTAACTAGTGATGATTGTTTTCAATTACTAGAAGTTAAATTACCTATTTAAGGGGATTGTATACATGGTTTACTTTGTTCTGAGGAAGTCATCCTACTTGGGTGACGAAAAGCGCTTAAACCTATTGTATAATAAAAGTGTCTGTGTTCACAAAAGTACTTTTGCGACTTTTTGGTGATTCCAACATTGGTGTAAGAGGTCGTGTTCGTGTCGAGTGCTTACTTTCGTTGTTTCTTGGTATACGTGCAAGTCTGGTTTGTTTTTGAAGACATGTAGGCTGCTAGAGGTGTGACATGACATTCCACACCACTTTTGTGCTAAAGAGTTAACTTTTCCCTGTTACTTGATCTACCTGCTGAAGGTGGTCTTAACATACCATACATTAACTCCTCCTCTCTTCTCCATTTGCCACCTCCCTTGAGTTATATAATCCTGATCTTTGTCCCTCTTCCCCCTCTCCAGTGGAAAACAAGGCAGCTTCTAGGGTCAGGTGCATGCCACATGATTACTGCATTATGTGCATTTCTAGTAGGATAAGAGTTAATGAACTGTGATGCCACTGTGCTATGATTTGTTTAAAATCATATCTTGCAGTGTGCTAAACTGATTTAATGTGCTATCACACACACATGCTTTCTACTGTTTCTAATAATAACTATGGGGTAGTGCCTAATAACTGGTAACTCTTGACTATGCCTGGAGGTTTTTAATCAGACTAAAGGGTGAATTAATATGATTGAGCAAATATCATGGTCAGGTCAAGTGTTTGCAACTCACTAGCAGTCATAATTTCTGGCTTTACTCATATTGTTGTTTCCCCTATCATGGTGGTCGTATGGGGTAGATTACAGAATTAGGTTTACTGTGAGTAAAAAATAAAACTCGTCATGTAAATTTTAACTGATGCTATTTGTGGACGCAGTAACGAGTTTTTTATTTATTGCTGAATACTACTTGCGCTCACGTTATTTAACTCTATACTCAGAGTGGGAAACACTTGGTCTTTAACGTGAGTAAGATTTCCATTGCTTAACTTGAATTCTTAGGACCTTCTGCAGTAAAATCATTGGATAAGGTATAAAGAGCTGTTAGTTTCTAAATAATTTCGACATTGGGAACACATCATACTCTTTGGTAGCTCACCACTCCTCATATTGAACTCCATAGTAAGTTATTTTGATGTCATTTTGTACCATTTTTATTTACCCTGCTTTCAGCATTACCTTTTGTTTCATTTCATTCACACATCCAGTCTTGGATCAGGACAACATAAACTTATCTGAATTCCATTAGACCACAGAACAACCCATCCACATGTAAGGAATTGTAGGAATTGCTTCCAGGCTGGAAGTATGTAGCCATGAGTCCAGATTGCATGACCTTCAAGTTTCTTATATATGAGACTCTCCAATTCTCTCATACATGGGTGCCATTCTAAAACCTGTATTACATTTTCAAATAGTAAGGGTCAACTTGCAAGAAATTAAACTTTAAAATTAACCATTCTTTTTATCAAGTAGGTAAGCACAGGTATAGATAACCCTTCTTTTAATTAAGCCATTTATTTTAACAGGGACTCTGAGGGAGCTTTGTGTAATTGCAGCAAGGATTGCAGTAATTAAAAGCTTTGTCTGGGGACCCTGTCTTTCTTCTGAAACAAAGCCCCCTTAAGAGTGCTTCTACTTTTCTTCTTTAAGTAAATGTCCTAGTAACAGAGCAACTCCTTGGTCAGCAAAATGATGTACAGTAATCCCTTAGAAGACTGTTATAAAAGCAACAAGACTCTCTGCACTGTATCAGTTTTGTAGACTTTTGCCCTATTATGGACGTGCTATTATCCACTGGAGTTCCACATATTTTGCCTTCCCTCTTGCAGCTACCATCCATCATTTAGCCTTTCCTCTCACAGCCATGCATCTACCTCTTTTTGTTAAGTGGGTATGAAGGGCATAAACTCAAGCCATTCCCATAGGGAAAGGTTAGCACATCTCTCAGCATGTATTTGCTGCAGCTGTTATTCTCTGTGAAACATTAGTGTTGTAATAAGTTGCCAAATAATATCTTTTATTAACAATCCCAACAGGCTCATATACTTGCGGCCAAGAACTGTACATTACTGATAGTTTTTTTGGGGGGAGAAGAGGCATGAGGACTAGCTCTGCTTCACTCAAACATGCAAATTCTGGCTTCACTTACACCCTGCACTCATTCCCATCCACCCCATATTATTACATTTATACCTAAGTAACCCAATCACCTCCTGTTCTGTATCACTTTATCCACTAACCACTTCACACCTACTTCTGCTGTAAATAAATCACATTCTTACACATCCTTCACACCAAAACTAAGCAATGATTTCCTTCCATTTTTCTTCAGCCAATCCCATATTGACTTTCAACCCATTCCTTTTCTCTTCCTACCTCCATCTCATATACTCAGATTCCTCTAATCACACTTTAACCATTTTTCTACACTTTAAAGCTTTCTTCCTATCATGAAAAACCTACAAGTCAGCTTATTTAGTCTTTATTTATTTTATGTCTGAATAGTACTGACTGACTCCATACTGATTGAAAAACCCATAAGCAGTTCAAAACATACAGCCTCCCACCTGCACATATCCATTCCAAAGTACTACCTAAAATACAGCAACTACCTCACATGCAGCACTATACAGCAATATCTTACGCAAATCTATGACTAAATTCCACAAAAACTCCCATAAGCAATCTGAAAAAAATCTGTTGTGCAACAATATATTCTAAATTTTAAAATACTACTGTTTTGAAACAATCAATTAAACCCAAGCCCCTCTATTTCAACATAGCAAACATTCAACCACTCTCTTACCAATATCAAGACTACAAACTTAAGAACTGATTGCATCGGCCTATGCATCATTAACTGAAGCATGGCTGAACACAGAACATGCATATAGTAACCATATCAGAAACCTGGGCCAAAGATAACTTCTGCCCGTCACTAGACATCCGTGCAAATTACACTATACTCCAAGACAATAGAACAATTAACAGAAATGGAAGAGGTAACGTGCTTTTAATACAACAATATTTTTTCATTACTGTTGAAACTGGACCCAATATAATCAAAGTGATGGCAAAGGTCGCTACTGGATCCTTGTGCACATCACTATAGGTAACCATCTTCACCTTTCTTTTGGTGCTGTGCATATCCCCTTCACTCTAGTGTAAACAAAGTACAACCTTGTTAGAAATATTCTCCCAAGTTATCAAGTAGAACTGCATTGTTCCTGGAGACTTAAATGCAAATGCCAGTGGTCCTGAAGCCATAAAATGTAATAGAACTTCTTTCCAATAACACCTAGCAACTAGTACTGCAACCAACTAGACCAAGCAGCAATAATGGCAACCACAGCACCATAGGTTTAATAATTCCCTATCATCCCATTCCAGTCATTCAAAACAATAAAGGGGCAACCTCAAATAATCAACAACAGACATGTCCCTCAACTAAAGTACTGTGACTCTCCTCCTACCTAGATGCCTTAGAGTGGTCCCATCTGTACTGTCTTGAGGATCCTACCCTTGTCTTATCATATTTCACCAGTACCCTATCACATACATGGCAATACTATTTCCTATCACGTAAAGAAAGTTGAGATCACACACACACACACACACACACACACACACACACACACACACACACACACACAAAAACTAGGATGGTGATCACCGAGGTAAGGTATCCAAAAGTATATGCCAATACAAGTCCAAAACAGAACACCAAAACCACCAAAGCTGGAGCGAACGTCTTTATAAGTAACAGATAAGCGTTTTCAGGTTGAAAACCCTTCTTCAGATCAAACTTCATTAGTAAAAGCAAACATATTTAAACAAAATAATATCCAATCACTATTCTGTCATTCAGTTGCCAAAAATATCAAAACAATAAGTTAAAGATATGCTAAAAAAGGCTAAGAATTAGCCAATAGTAAGAAAAATGTTTTCAATAACAATTAAATGCATCATGTCATTTCTATGACATATTAAAATATTAATCCTAATAAAAACATCAAAACATATAAAGATACATATTCAAATTGTTCTTCCAAAAAATGTAGAACAATACCATATCATTCTTAAAATCTAATGATGTCACATATAATTAAGAATGGAACAGACCAATCAAAATACATATGTCTTTATTCCTCCAGTAAACCTCCTACTATGTGTTTGATAGGCAAATCTTTCTAAGTGAGCAGGCTGACGTCCAAAGATTATTTAATTAATGAAACTTTAAAAATGTGCAATAATACTGATTGTGATAGTCATTATATAGACAAGACTGCTTTGTGTGTCGAAGTTTTTGTATAGTGACCTACTATATGAAATGGGTATAACTCAATGGTTTGATATTTTTGTCACCTGAATGGCAGAATAATGATTGGATATTATTTTGTTTAAATATTTTTGTTGTTACTATTGAAGTTTGATCTGAAGAAGGGTTTTCTAGCTGAAAGCGCTTATCTGTTACCAATAAAGACAATCTCTGCAGCTGTGGCAGATTTGGTGTTCTGTTTCGGACTTGCATTGATATATATATATATATATATATATATATATATATATATATATATATATATATATGGATTCCTATTACAAGAACGAAAGTTCACTACTTCGAACTTGTAATAGGAAGTCTCATTTCTGCGAAAGTTCACTTTAACGAAAGTGAACTTTTGCGTAAGTGCACTTCACCAAAAACACCGCAGCACAGTGGAGGGCATAAAAAAACAAGCTATATCCTCCACTATGGTGCGATAGTCACGGACCTTAGGGTTAGCGCATGGGTTAGGATAAGGGGATAGTTAGTAAAGCTATCCCCTTAACTCCATGTTCTAACCCTAAGGTTCGTGACTATCGCACCATAGTGGAGGACATTGCTATGTCCTTCACTGTGTTGCAGTCATCACGGACCTTAGGGTTAAGGCACGGGTCATGGTTCATAGGTTCATAGGTCGGTACTAGGCTATCTGCCTTAAGGCCTATGCAAGCCTAGCCATAACAATTCCCTGGCAATTTTTTCCCATGATATTTACTTCTCTGGGCCCCTGTCTAGCAGGGTGACTGACATGATCCCCGGGGTGAATTTCCTATCTCCCATCCAATCATCAAGGTTCCTTTTGAAGAGGGCCAATGAGGTGCTCTGCTTGACATGTATGGGCAGTCTATTCCAGACTATGGGGAGTCTCTGGGACAGGAACCTATCCCTCCAGCATGTTTTGTTCAATGTGATGATAAGGTTTAGATCCCTGGAGCGTGTGGCTCTGAGGGATTGGGATTTCTTTAAGTGTAGCATGTCCAACAGCTCAGGGTTTGACATGGCCTTATATGTTAAGCACAGATCACCTCTGAGAAGATAATATGCCACAGAGTATAGCTGGAGTTTTTTTAGACGGTCAGCATATGGCATCTGCTTTAGGCCTGTGATTCTTTTAGTGAGGTATTTCTGTGGCCTTTCCAGCTGTTGCAGATGTCTTGTGAGGTACATACCAAATGGGGCATTATACTCTATAATGGGTCTAATGAGGGATGAGTACAGTGGGACAATGACCTCCTTTTTTCTGGATGAAAAGCCCTTAGTGATGAGGTGTGCCACATAGAAACATTTCCTGACTGTTGTGGCAATGTGGTTATCGAAAGTGAGACCACTGTCCACTTGTGTCCCTAAGTCTCTCATCACACTTTCAATGTTTAGTGTCCTGCCACCTATGTGGTAGTTCATGGGTACATGTTTTTTCCAAAGGGGATGACTATACATTTCTTGGCATTAAGCTTGAGCCCATGGCTCTGGCACCAGGCATCTGTTTCTGTAAGGCCCTTTTGTAGAATATCCACATCATTTGGGGATTCAATAATGGCTCCCAGTTTGCAGTCATCTGCAAACTTTGTTAGCCAGAGTCCCTTAACGTTGGCCTGTACTTCAGAGAAGTAGATGCCAAACAAGAGTGGTCCCAGGACTGAACCCTGAGGTACTCCACTTGTCACTTGTCTGGAGCTGGATTTGGAGTTGGCTACTTTTACAGTCTGGGTTCTGTCAGTAAGCCAGTTGACAACCCATCGAGTGATGTAGGGATTTAGGCCCAGCTTAGTAAGTTTATCTATGATGCCAGAGTGGGGGATGGTGTCGAAGGCCTTGGCAAGGTCCAGATAGGCTGTGTGGACCTCCTTACCCTCGTCCACAGCTCGAAGAAGTCAGTCAGATTCAGGAAACGAGATTGGCCCTTCACAAACCCAAACTGGGTGGGGTCCAGTGTCTGGAGGTTGCCAATGTCTTTGTTTATAAGTTCCATGATAATGTGTTCCATGCCCTTGCAGATCAGGCTTGTCAGACTGATGGGACGGTAGTGGTGGATCTTCCCTTGTGGAGCGGGATAACTGTAGCTGTGCTCCACTCAGTGGGCACGAAGCCTGAGGTGAGCCTATGATTAAACATGACACTTAGGTGGGGTGCCAGTTCATTTTGTAGTTCATGTAGTACACAGCCTGGGATGTCATCTGGTCCCATGGATGCTGTATTCTTAGCTTTGGAGAGTGCTGTTTCTACCTGTGTGGCTGTGATTATTGGAATTTGGCAATCTTTTGGTATTGAGATGGGCCCTTTATGGGGTGAGAGGGAGGAGTGAAGTTGGCACTAAATTGATCTGCCAGGATATTGGCAATATCCTTGGGATCAGTATATTTAATGCCATTCTGTTGTAGTTCAGAGCAGATCTGAACATTGCCATTTAGATTCTTGACATAACTATAGAATGCCTTGTGGTTGTCTTTGGAATCTTTGGCAATTTTATTTTCATAACTAGCTTTTGAGGATTTTATGAGGGATCTCAGCTTCTTACTGAGGCTGGTGAGGGAGTTTTTTGCATCCTGGGATTTTCCTCTTTTCTGCAACAGTTTCTTCCTTCTATTGTATAGTTTGTTTATAGCAGGGGACCACCAGATTGGCTTCCTTTATTTGGAGAGGAGCATCTTGGTTCTATTTGGGATGGCATGATTCATGCACGAGTGGATGTGCTCGTACAGTGCCTTAGTGTAGGATTCTGCAGTCAAACGTCCAGATCCTGTCTGCATGGGTGTTGTGAAGTTTGCCACTTCTGACTTCAGTAACATGAAGTTGGCTTTGGAGAAGTTTTTTAAGGATGTTTCCTTACTGGGGGGTGGAGGTGGGATGTGGATGTCTAGGGTGATTTGCTTATGGTCAGACCTGACCAATGAGGGGGTGACCACTGGTGTGGAGCATCTATCTCCCATGTTGGTAATGACCAGGTCTAGGATATTGGAGCCCCTGGTGGGACAATGGATTAGATGATCCAGGGTGTCAGAATTTATGAATTCCAAGAACCGTTGGGAAAAGGAGTTGGTATCCGAGTAGTTTTCCCAATTAATGGCAGGGTAGTTGAAATCACCTAGTATTAGGGTGTTTGGTTGTATCTTAATATTTTCCAGTATGTTTAGGAAGGTGTAGTGAGAATCTTGGGGTATGTTGGGGGATCTGTAGCAAGCTACAATTTGGATTGCAGTCTTACCTAGTGTTAGTTGCACCTGGAGAATTTCAGATGCATTGTGTTGGGCAACTAGCCTGGAGGTGTGAATATCCTTGGTGAATATGGACACTCCTCCACCTTTAGTGTTTCGGTCTTGGTTTTGTGGCCGAAAAGTGTGGTAAGAATTGTAGCCTGATATTGCAGGGGTGCTCTCTGGAGCCTTGAACCAGGTCTCAGTCACTGCACAGATATCAATGTTCTCCATTTTTAGGAGTGCCTCGAGAGAGTGCATTTTGAGGTTTAGACTTCTAGCATTGAGTAGCATTACCTTCAGATTTTGCATGCTTGTATCTGTTACGGTGGTGGTTTTATCCTTTGAACCTTACCTAAAAAAGGCACTATAGGGGTGGCAAGAGCTTTAGCCAGTAACTTGAATTCCAGGGGTGACAAGTGCAGACCATCTCTGGCAAAGCATCGTGGTTTGTTGATCATGTCTTCCCAGGCAGACAAATACTGGTTCCCCTTTGAATGACACCAGAAGCTTAGCCAATTGTTGAAGTCAATAATTTTGTCCTTATACTGTGGTATCATTCTGGGTGAAGGCAGGATGCTACTCAGGGCTAAGGTCATACCTGCCTTGGCCACAGGATCCAAGAGCTCTTCCATGTCTCTTTTCATGTAGTCCAGGGAGGTATGTCTCAAGTCATTTACTCCAGCATGGACAATGACAGAGTCGTATTTGTACTTGTTGTGGAGTGACAGGCTATCCCCTTACTATGACCCATGCCCTAACCCTGAGGTCCGTGAGTACTGCATGGAAGTTCAGTACAACACCCGTTCATTGTACTGAACTTCGCGTAAGTGCACTTTCGATTTAGTGCATTTTTGCTCCAGTGAGCATTCCATGCACTATTTCGAATTGGAACCCATATATATATATATATATATATATATATATATATATATATATATATATATATATATATATATATATATATATATCATCACAATCCCTAACCACCCATATTAATCTGCATGCATTTACACAAATCACCTCCACCCTTACCAGGATAGGTAAACCCAACCAAAAAGAAAGCATACTTGACTGGGTACTCATAAATAGTCACCCCAACTGTACACTTCTGGTACCCTCCCCGATGACCTTATCAATCACCTTCTCACATATATACTTAAGCACAAAGCCATTAACCACTAACAACCCTTACTCAGAAAAGTTATAAACAAAAAAAACTTTGACCGTGCCAAATTCCAACAGGAACTCAACTAATGTAATTGGTCTATTCTAAAACACCTCCCCGTAGAGGAGGCAGTTGTATACTTTAATAACAAATTTCTTGAGATCCTTGACATGCACCTGTTCGTTCAAAGAGAACAAAAGCAAAAATTGCACCATAGTTTTCTAAAGAGTCTAGACTCAAAATTGCCCTTAGAAACAAAGCATGGGCTTTATGGCATTCTACTAAATACCCCCAAGATCACATTAAATACAGGCAATCGAGGAACTAAACTAAAAAATCCATTTTACAAGACAAAAAACAATACTACTGTAATTTACAGACGGTAAATCAAAATAACCCTCAGAAGTTTTGGGCAGGTTTGAAGAATCTACTACATCCTGGACAAACTTCTACCCCTACCCCCGCTGCCACTATTGATAAATCCCCCCAAGGATGTTTCAGATACTAATAACCGATTCTTTACTGAGACAGTTCAAGCCCTAGCTAGCCAATTTTCTCCTAGCTCCCCTGGCCCTGAAAGTACCACCCCTAGAAACCTACTCTCATTCAGCTTCCAACCAGTTTCCACGTCACTTATCCGTACCTTGATCAAAAAATTAAAACCCACCACACTCTCTGCTGATCATCTCCTTGCCAAGTACCTTCAAAAATCACCTGATGCTATTGCTTACCCAGTATCAATACTAATTAATCAAACCATAGTAGAAGCTAGAATTCCCACCATCTGGAAAATATCCTATGCAATCCCACTTCACAAAGGAGGCAGCTCTACTGAATTCTCCAATTATAGGCCAATAGCTATACTCTCTCCACTTGCAAAGATTATGGAAAAATGTATTCATAGACAACTCATGCACCACCTAATCCAGAATCACTTCATGGCAGATACCCAGCATGACTTCTGTGACTTCTGATCTCACTACAGAACTACTTTAGCCCTACTAGCCTTTACCAACACCATAAACCATAATTGTAATAACAATCATATATCCTCTGCCCTCTTCTTGGATCTTTCCAAGGCATTCGACATGGCTGAGCACCAACTTTTAATACACACCCTGCAAACATTCTGTCTAGATACTAAGGCCCTTCAATGGTTTAAATCCTACCAGAATGGGAGACAGCAGGCTGTTCTTTGGCAGAACAAACTCTCTAACCTACTACCTACACCCTTGGAGTACCACAAGGCTCTATATTAGGGCCCCTGCTGTTCTCCATCTTCATTAACAACCTGTATACTGTCATCCCAAAAGTCAGCTGTATCCAATACTCTGATAACTCTACCCTGATATGCTCGGCCACATCTCCAACAGACTTATGGTCAGCTACCCAGACCACCTTTAGTACTATAGAAAATTGGCTTGCTGAATGTTGTCTGATACTAAATCCCAGAAAAACTAAAATGCTGTTATTTTCACCAACACATAGGTCTGCTGCTTTTATCTTTACCATAAATGCAAATGATGACCCAATAATCTCTCCTGACCCCTCTACAAAACTATTAGGTGTCATTATAGATAACAATCTAAAATTCGACCTACATGTAAACCAATTGATCAAAACCATCAATGAAAAACTAGGGTTACTTTACAGAATAAAAGCCTTCCTAACCTCTCCAGCCAAAATTGCCATAGCTCACTCTCACCTTCTTTCAACACTTCTCTATGCATCCCCTCTACTCCCTAATTTAAACAAGACTGTCCTTAACAAACTCTCAATCTGCTACAGCCACATTGCAAGGTTTGCCACTGGGCTGCCTTTTAGGACACATCATTGCATCAATCTAAACCAACTTGGGTGGCTTGAACTACCCAGTCTAATCCAGTATAACCAACTGATTATGGCCTATAAAATCCTTTATAATCCAGACAATACTCCTGCATTTAAAAATCTTATCACTCCCCATAACAATCCTCGACTGCTTCGATCCACTAACAGACTACTAATTCAGACAAGCAAAATTAATAACACAGCCGATGACTCCCTCTTTGCAAACTCTGTAGGTAGATCCTGGAATTCACTTCCAGCTGATATTACTTTACTTTCCTCCCTAGGTCAATTTAAAACTAGACTCAAACAACATCTGGCACTAAACTGGGTATGTCATTGTATCAAGCCTGGCTAACTCTCTTCTAGAATGTGTAACATCTGTTAATCAGCTTACTGTGTAATTTACTCCTGACTTTCACTCGGTATTAACTCTAACCTGCTGAACATGTTTATCTTGTTTGCTTATGTAATCATTGTTAATATTCTATTTGTAATATGTTTTGTTGCATCTGTTTACCTTGGAGCTGTTCTCCCCGTATGTGTGTGTAGATATATATATATATATATATATATATATATATATATATATACATATATATATATATATATATATATATATATTTTATATGAAAGACAGGGTAAAAGCACAGAAAGACTGCAAAAGTAACCAAATAATCAAACCCCCCAAACTATCTCATCCTTAGAAAAGCTACCAGAATAGTAGCAAACAGTGCCAAAGTGCCAAATCACTGTAAATAAGACAGAAACAATCACTGTACATAAGACAGAAACAATCTATGCTTTCTTCACACCCCAAACTGTTCTGAAAAGAAATAAAGCAACTTACTGGAAAATTACAAAGTCATTAAACATCCCCCAAACCAATCAACAAGGGACCTTAACAGCTTCCCTGTAAAATTAAAAAGCGGTGTCCTTTCTATTATATTGGATATCACTAACTCACTTCTATCCCTTAATATCAATCAACTAACAAATCACCTCAGTAGTCCCACACAGCCATATCCTCTAGCAGGCAATGTTGCCACTTTTCATTTCTCATTCATCTTACACAAATAAACCAAAGCTTTTCCCCTAAAACTAATCAACTCAGGTTGTAAATTCAGTACACCCTCCCTAAATTTCTTAAACTAGCAGCAGAAACAGTTGAAAATTCTCTTGCATACATTTTACCTATCCTTAACTCTTACTTCCATGTCTGCTTTAGTTAAACATTCCATAGTTATCCTATTACCCAAGGTCAACGCTCCAACACAAATGAATACCCAGTCTCAAAATCATAATTTTCCAAATGACATACTTGTGCTTGAAACTAGCAACATACACCATTCTCTTCAACAAATGTGCACTACAAATTTCCTTTACTATGCAACTGGCCTCAAGCAAGTAGACCACTTATCAGCACCCCTAAAACTAAGAGGATGCAATTTGCTACACCATGGAGGTTCTCATCATTACCATCTCTACATCTCACCCAAAGAACAAAAACATCTAGGACTTCCTCTAGATCCTCTCCTCAGCTTTGCAAATCATACAGAGACTATTACTGCCAAGGTTCTATCTCAACTAAAACTTATGTTGTTGAAACTCTCACATTTCCCCCCTCAGCACTTAAAGCCATAGCTAAAATTTTCTTACTACCTGAGTTGGAATATGTACCACCCATAATCACACCATTCCAACCCAAATACTCAAATGCTCCAAAACACAGAAACAAAAAGATTTGTAAATTTGCTAATTTGCTTTTTTAGCATATAGGACCACCTGTCACTGTGATGTACTACATAAAATCCACTGGCTCCCTGTAACATTCACAGCCATACTTCTCCTAGGCACCCTATTATTCAAAATACTACATATGGGTAACTGCCCACTTCTAAGAAATAACTAAATCTCAGAGAATGAAACTACTCACTAAGAAGAAGCCAGGACTACAGTTTTACATTAGCCAGACCACCCTACAAATGAGCAACTAGTGTAAAAGCATTATTTAGATTAGGCCCAGTCCTATGGAAGAACCTTTCAGCAGGGGTAAAATGCAATGAAACCACTGAACTCTTCAAACGATCCATAAAGGAATCCCTACTCAAAGTGACCAAATACACTTGCTTCTGTGATACTGGTTAAACCAGCACCCTCACTATAAATATTTTTCTACATACAATATAACTTTCTGACAGTATCTTATCTTAAAACTCTTAGCTACTATTCTTAAAAACTTGTATATAAATGCATATGTCTACACTTGTGCACTTTATAGATGCTCGGATGATATACTATGGGTGGGGCAGTGGTGCAGCGGTTAATTTTGTCACCTCACAGCAAGAAGTTCTCCAATTCGATTCTTGGCTGCGGTTCCTTCTGTGCTGAGTTTGTGTGTTCTCCCTGCATTAGCATGGGTTTCTTTGGGTACTCCAGTTTCTTCCCACATTCCAACGACATGCATCTGGAGCATTTCTCCCCAGGCCTCCGCTGAAAATAGGATCTGTCCTAGTCAGGCTTTCTTGGTCAATAAATAATAAATAAATACTATGTATATTGCTTTACTTGATTTTCTTGTACTCTTGCTCTCAAGTCGTGACTGAAAAGAGTCAGTAGGCCAGCTCACCCACCTGTAATAAAATTGTTAAATAATTATTGCTATCTGAGAAAGCAGCATGTACTTTGTAATAGACAGCCTAGCCACTTTTGACCTCAATGCTTGATTTTGTGCCCAGAATATAGTCCTACTGGAATGTTTCTTTCTGCACCAGTGCCTAGTTTAAATCCTGGTATTTTACCTTTAAACTATAGTTTACTACTCAATATTCACATTTACCCTTATGAACATTCACTTTTACCCTTATGGATATTCACATTTACCCTTATAAACAGCATGAGCTGAACACCCACACTCATTCTGGTACTTGGTGGAAGCACTGATACTGTGTGAAGCAGTCACTGTATTTGCTGCACACAGTTTCACAATATAAA
Source organism: Protopterus annectens (assembly GCF_019279795.1). Taxonomy (NCBI): domain Eukaryota; kingdom Metazoa; phylum Chordata; order Ceratodontiformes; family Protopteridae; genus Protopterus; species Protopterus annectens. Next base: position 1,089,084,074 of record NC_056725.1, on the reverse strand, counting down.
CAGATAGCTTAGATTCAAACTCTACTTTAGTCTCTAAAACACTAATTTCTTACTTCAGTACATAATTCCATTTCTTACAGATTAAGACAGAATGGAACTCATCCCTCTCTGAGCTTACTGATCCGATTAAATGCTTAATAATATGCCCTGGGTATGATTTGTTATTAAGTGCTATCTTGGCTACCACAGCTTTGTCTCCAACTTCATTTTACTTTAATTATGTTTATTAGGTTTAGGCTTCATTTCAGTTCTCTGTCTTTCAATTTGAGACTATGCTGTACTGACTCTACTTCCTGTATTGTGCTTTTATACTGTATGCTAGAAAGTTGACTTGCTATAAATACATCATTCACTTTCCCCATTTACTCTGCTTCTCTAAATAATTTTCATTGCAGATGCTAATTTCCGATTGCAAATACATTTCTGTCTCCAGTAACTAAATCATTCAAGCTGTCAATCTTACGTTTAGCTCTCTGCTTAAGATCTATTGCATCAGTATTTATTGTTTCCTGAGCCCCTTTATACTGAACAAAAATGTATCACATATAACAGTCTTCTTTTATTTACAGTGTGCTTAGAATTTATTCTTAGAACTGCTGCAATCTTGTATCTCTCTCTTTTTCAAAAGTAAAAATACCTTGATGATTTCCTTGTGTGTGACATGGTAAAGCACTGCATTTTTCAGACTGTTTCAGAAGTCCACTCATAGTGGCATACATATCAAAACATTGAATACATAGTTTCCAGTTTTCGGATAGGTCCTCCTGAATGTTCAAAGATATTGGTGGTTAATTTGCTGTTATGTTGAGCAAAAAATAAATAAATAAAAAATGAAGAAATTAAATTCATTGCCAGTTGTGAGCACACTGTCAGAGGGGCATGGTGTCTAGCTGTCTCACTGATGATGTAGGATCAACTAGTTATATAGGAACTGCATGGATTAATTGGGAAGGGGTGTAACTGGTGGATAAAGCTGGATTTCCTGACACTGTACCACTCTATAGAGAAACCAGTCAAATGCTCCACGTGTATTTGTATGGGTCCATGTGAAAATAAACTCCCGTGTCATCAAACATTAGAACAATGAGATCAGAATGCTGAACAGTCAAAATAAGGAAACCTCACAATATTGAATGTTAAAACATTCAACAGGGCAGGTGAGTGATTGTGTGAGATTGCGGTACAGTTGGGATTGCAGTCATGCCCATTCCCAGCTGTGTTGCGGTTTCAGAGGTAGAATATATAATTAGCAGTGGTCTGTGGTGTAGTTCACATGTAGTGTAATGTTCACCTGTACGATGTTCTGACTTTGGTGCTGTGCAGTTTTGTTATTTTGAATGTTTGGTGTTCCAGTCTCGTTTTCATGTTTGATGATGTGGGAGTTTGTTATTTTGACATAGACCTGTTTGCATACAGGAGACAGGGCAGATATATCAACACATCATGTGTGTGGGGGAGCATGCATGCATACACGCCATGATCCACAGAACAGGTTGCCACTTGAGGAAGCACAGATAGTACATACAAAAATCTCTGCTGCAAGGAATGGATAATGTATAACTGGGTACCATGATCTATTCTCTGTTTTTCTCCAAAGATGGTACAGTTACTTTCTACCACATGAGATCGCAGTTTGGCGCACCCAGTCTTGAAGACAAGCTTATTAGTCTAAAGGTAGAGAGTAGAAACTCAAACAAGAGGCACTGATAGCAGCAGATTTCTATTCTGACAGCATAGGACCAAGCTTATTATTCAACACAAGGAAAACTGAGATAAAAATAGCAAGACCGAAATATGTGATTCTTCTTTTGTGACAACAAAGTCATTTTAACACAATAACTTCAAAAAGCAGCTGATGGCTTGCTCATTTTTACTGTTACACTTCTGTTTTGTTGGCTTGGACAGTGCAGGCCTTCTACCGGAGTATATGGCAGCATGAATATACAGTCAGCCCAAAAAGGTCTGAGGAAGTCACAAAAGCAAACTTCAGTATCAGAACACAATTATTTATGACACCTGGTCAGCTAAAGCTCTTCAGAATTATGTTATGTCTGTGTATGGGCACAACGAATGCACATTTCATTATTCTTCTTTCAGCTTTTCCCAGTTAGGGGTCGCCACAGCAGATCACCTGTCTGCTCATGATTGGCAGTGGAGTTTTACGGTGTCGAGTTGCAAGCCCGACGCCCAACCTTCGACGCAAGGCACACACACACACACACACACACACACACACACACACACACACACACACACACACACCTAGAGCCAATTTAGAGTGTCCAATCTACCTACAGCATGTCTTTGGGATATGGGAGGAAACGAGGAAACTGGAGCACCCGGAGGAAACCCATGCGACCACAGAGAGGACATGCAGACCCCACACCGAAGGCACCCCAGCCAAGGATCAAACCAGAGAACCTCTTGCTGTGAGGCAACAATGCTAACCACTGCACAAACAGCCAAACTGAGAGGTACAGACAAAATAAGTTGCATTCAGTTCAAGGGATTATTGAAGTCTGCCTTCACTCTCTCTGGTCACATGACTCGCTTACTTTTTTACTTAATTCCCTCTGAAGGGAACATTAACCTGTTCACACAAGACTTAGTGTGACAGTAACCTCTTACATATAGCCTTTGTATATCTTCTAGCGCTGGGATGACAACGTCTAGAAGGAAAGTGTACATTTATACCAATCTATTGAATAATATAATAACTATAAATGGTGATTGCTCTCTTCACCATGTGTACTTGGGTGACTATCCTTGCTAAGCAACTTTTTTAATGGGCTATTTTTTTTTCCGTATTGCGTGGCCTTAATGACTTAATGATTGTGACATAATAAAAAAAAAGATAAAACATAGATTGTTCCTTTATTATATTTTTGCGGTGAACAGATGCCGAATTTGTGAAGGGGAAGCGCTAAGTTTGCAAAATATTAAATGCAATTGAATCCAAGGGAAACCAGTCCAACAGGGTAGCAAACAAACGGGATAGCCCAGACCCAGCACTCTCTGTGCTAAAACATGATGCAGACTGTATAAATATAAAATAGAACTTTAATCAATGTACAGTTAAGCACTTTTTGTCACACTAGATAGTGTGACTTGTTCAGACAACTCTAATTAAACTGATTTCAGTTTTTAAATCATTGTCCCAGCATCATGTGATCACAACCACCATTCAAGTTCCACAAAAATTAACCATCCACATAATTAGCTACTATAGCTAATCTGTATAAAGAATCACTAAAACCAATACCATATATTAATAAAATATATGTTATTTTAAAATACATTTTCAAAATAAATACTTAATAATAAACTTGTAAAAATCATTATATTACAAACATCCTCACTCAGACAAGGCTGTCCTGCAGTTGTTCATTTATTTACTTGCCTATTGCCTAAATCATACTTCAAACAAGGGGGAAAAAAGGGGGAGAAAAAAAGGGGGGGACCTGTAAAACTACAACCTTACTCAAATATGCATACATATATTTATCTAAAAAGGCTTTTCAATTTTAAAATGCATGCTATTCCCCCCCCTTTCCCCCTTGTTTGAAGTATGTATTAAAATATGCATTTTGAATGTTGAAAACGCTGAATTTAATTTAATCAAACTGAAATGTTTGAAATCTCAGAAGAGCGAACTGACAGAACATCGATTTCTTTCCCAGGGAAAGAAATTGGTGGGCCGTCATCGGAGTTTGCTATTTCCTCCACTGTGGTGCGAGAGTTACGGACCTTAGGTTTAGGGTGCGGGTTAAGGTAAGTGGATAGTTAGTAATGTATGTATGGTGTAGTGTAGGGTTGGGTTTTGTTAACTGTATGTGTGTGTATTTATTGCTTTGTAGGTATGTGTGTGATAGTTACGGACCTTAGGGTTAGGGTGCAGGTTAAGGTAAGTGGACAGTTAGTAATGTATGTGTGGTTTAGTCTGAGGTTGGGTTTTATTAATTGTGTTTGTGTGATTTATTTATTTTGGTGTGCTTGTTTTGTGTGTATGTTTCTCGGAACAGCAATTTTTTTCCCTGGGAACAAAATTCACTATTCTGAGCGTTCAGTGTTTTCAATATTCGAAATTCCAAGTTCGAACATATGGTGTTCGTCGACATTTTGGAATTTCAAATATATGATATAGACCCATATATATATATATATATATATATATATATATATATATATATATATATATATATATATATCGGGTCTATACTAGAACATTAAAGTTTCAAAACTTCGAATGTTCTAATATCGAACCCTATTCAGTGAAAGCTGAAAATATTTAAGCAACAGAAAACCAAATTTTTTTCTAGGGAAAGAATTCTATTGTCGTTTTCTGTTGCTTCAGTATTTCCAGCACTGTGGTAGAAAGTTACGGGTCAGGTTCAGGTAAGTGTGCGATTGAGTGCAGATTAGGTTAGTTAGGGTTAGGGTGTGGGTTAGGTATGTGTGCAATTGTGTGAACGTGAGGGTTAGGGTGGGTTAGGTGAGTTAGGGTTAGGGCGTGGGTTAGGTATGTGTGGACATGAGGTTTAGGGTGGGTTAAGTGAGTTAGAGTTAGGGCGCGGGTGAGGTGAGTGTGCGATAGTGACGGACCTTAGGGTTAGGGTTTGGGTTAAGGTAAGTAGATAGTGGTGTGTGCATAGTTTAGTGTAGGGTTAGGTGTAAGATTTTAGGTGTATGTGTGTGGATTGCTGTTTGTCTGGTGTGCTTGTGTTGTGTGTATGTGTTTTAGAAGAGCAACTTTTTTCCCTAGGAAAAAATTTGCTGTTCTGTGTGTTCGATGTTTTCAGCTTTCGCTGAATAGGATTCGATATTAGAACATTCGAAGTTTTGAAACTTCGCATGTTCTAATATAGACCCATGTATATATATATATATATATATATATATATATATATATATATATATATATATATATATATATAAATTTCATTGGACCAGTAGCACTTTATATATACAGATATAAATTGCAGTTGACAGGTAGCTATCTATATATATATATATATATATATATATATATATATATATATATATATATATATATATATATATATATATATATATATATATATATATATATATAGATAGATATAAATTTCAGTGGACCAGCACAGTAACATTGTATACTTCAGTAAGCAGTTTCATAATAAAGACATAAAATAAACATAATGTTACAAAGTTGCATGTTTTGTTTTATTTAGTCTAGTAGACTAAAGACTGGTCAAAGAAGGAGAAGGACTAATAGTGAAGGTGTTAAGGAGGAGGAGATGGAGGGGAAAAATGATTCCACAGATAAGGTGAGTGGGAATGTAAGGGAGAGGTAATAATTTATGGTGAGTTGGCAAGAGTATAGAGAAGAAGGGTTGTGGGAAATAGATAAGAGGAAAGTAGATGAAGTAAGGGAGAATTGTGGGATTATAGTTTAGTCTAGGCGTACTCATGTGAATTTTACTCATTTGCAGACTGACAGAAAAGTAAGACAGGCCTCAAGGGATTTGAATACCTGCCTTTGTTTATACCAATACATTAAGCAAGGGAAGCCACAGAAGCACTCCAACTGAAGGTATCGGAAAAACACAATCCAGGATAATGTTACACATTTGTAAACTGAAAAGACAAACATTAAATAAATAAATAAATAAAATATAACCCTCTGAAGATTAAAACTCTCCACCCAGTGCACTGATTATCTGCGAATCACTTCTCATGAAAGCTGAGCCATGGAAGCAGTAAGCCTAAAGTATGTATGCTTTATCCTATTTCATGTTCACCTACTACTGCATGATGACACTTAGATCATTTGCTATGGCAAACTCTTAAAATATAGGTACTGCATTATTATTTTAATTGGCATTTTAAGGTGTGAAACATGGTAGTCCTCCATCCCTGTGTATGCTTTTGAGAATGCATGATGTATAGTGACTCCATCTGATAATGGTTAAATATGGGTTACCTGTTTTTAAGGGTAATTTTAAGCCTAGTCAGTTTCCCTTTTTGTGCTCGAACTAATCTATCCCATTTGTTTATAGATTAGCCTTACACATCCCAATGTCAATAATTATATATTACCCCTAATTAGAATAACTGGGATCATACCACAGACAAAATGAGAGGACACATGCATAGGATAAAGAATTTAGGAGCTGCCTCTATCCATTAGTAGTACAGGGGTAGTCCTGGCGTAAAATTTCTGTTTCTGAGCAATAGATCCAAGTTGCGCTTAAATATGGTCAGGGATGAATTTGATTTTATGTGGATGGGGAGTCTTTTCATGAGCAGCGGTATCCACTGCGAAATATACCTGTCCCTACAAATAGTTATGTTGATGTTGCAGAAGGTTTATTTCTCTAGACCAAGTATTTTTTATGCCATTTGACTTGCTGATGTGCGGTAAATCCATCAACATTGGGTTGGAGGGATGCCTTCTATGTCAGATACAGGTCACCTCTTAGCAGTCTTTGTTTATTTTTATTTATTTAACATTTGTTTACCAGAAAAGTCTGAATTGGAACAAAGCCAATTTTCAGCAGAGGACTGGGGAGAAATGCTCCTGATGCATATTTTTGTACCATGGGAAGAAACCAGAGCACCCAGAGGAAAACCATACAAATGCAGGGAGGCCATGCAGACTCAGCACAGAAGGCCCCCCAGCCAAGAATTGAACTGGAGAACCTCTTGCTGTGAGGCAACAATGCTACCACTGCACCACTGCACCATCCCAACATGTAGGCATGTCAGACAATTTTCTTACAGGCTAAGCTAACAGGCACTTTAGGACACCAAGTGTAGTGACAGGAGATGAGTTGGTCAATGTAAGACATGCTGTTTAAGCCTTGCCTTGTAACCTTTTAGTAAGGTATCTATGTGGGCATTCCAATTGTTGCATGTGGCTGGACAGATACATGGCAAAGGTGGCATTATATTCAATGACTGGCCTAATGAGGTCTGATTAAAGGGGTACAATGACATCCCTAGATCTAGACACAATCTTTTTGTTTATAAGCTGTGCAATATAGAAGGAATTTCTTACAACAATGGGCACATGTTTGGTCAAAAATTAGGTCACTGTCCACATAAATTCCCAAGTCCAGAACAACTGGGTCAGCTCTCAGTGGTATATTGTTAATTTGGTAGTTCCCTGGGATAGATAACATTCCAAAGGTACAGTAATGCATTTTTTGGCATTTAGTTTCAGTCCATGATTTTGGCATTCATTATTTATTTAGGACAGACCTTACTACAGGATACAAAGTAATTTGACCATTCAGTAACTGTTCCTAGCTTGAAGTCACCTGCAAACTTAGTCAACCAGATCTCTTTTGTATTGGCTTTTACTTCAGAAAAGTAGATGTCAAACAGGAGAGTTCCAAGCACAGAACCATGGGAGACTCCACTGGTGACTACTCTCTTTGTGGAGGTAACTTTTCGTAATTTGATTTCCTACATCCTGTCTGTGAGCCAATTTGCAATCCAGTGGGTGACATAGAGTCTATTCCCAGTTTAATTAGCTTTTCTACTGTACACAAGTGGAGAATTGTGTTAATGTCATTGGCCAGGTCAAGGTATGCGGTGTGTAACATTTTGACTTCATACATTGCTTTGGTGACCTTTTCAAAAAATCCACCAGGTTGAATAAGTATGACCTGCCCTTGACAAATCCATACTGAGATGGGTCCAGTGTTTGGAGAATCCCTGTGTCCTGACTGATTAGTTCCATGATAAATCTTTCCATGGCTTTGCGTATGAGTCTGGTCAAACTTATGGTTCTTTAATTGCCTGGGTCTGTGGAAGATCCACCATTATGGAGGGGGAAATGACTGTAGCTATTCTCCATTCACCTGGTACAAAACCTGTATGGAGGCTGAGACCGGACATTGTTGTTAGGGGTGTTGCTAAATCATGCTTTATGTTATTTAAGATGCATCCAGGGATATTGTCAGCATGCATAGATGCAGTATTTTTAGCTTTTGATAGCACGTTTAGGACTTGATCTAGTGTAAAAGCTGTAGGCAAGCTATGTACAGGTATGTCTCCAGGGAAATGCAGAGGGGAGAAAGTGATAATGTTAGAGCTAAATTCATCAACAAGTAGGTTCACTATATCCATCGCCTCAGTGTAGGTAACATTGCTCACAATCAGCTTAGTGCATTGCTGCATAGTGCTTTTTAGATTATGAATATAATTAAAAATTGCGTTCTGATTGTCTTTGGCTTGGGTAGCTATTTTAGCCTCAGATTTGGCTTAGATGGATTTTTTTTAAGCTTCTGAGTTATTTAAATATTTCAGTGATATTGGCTCTAACAATCTGGGAATTATTCTTCTGTGTGGTTAAAATTATTTTCCATTTTTTATAACAGTTGTTGATATTATGGTTCCCCCATGTGCATTTGTTTCTGGGGTTTGCCCTGCACCTGTGGGGTACATCTGCATCTATATAGCTAAATATGGAATGACAATAATCCCATGCTTACAATAATTCACTGAACACAAGTGACTTGCTTACAGGTGCTCAGATTTATGCCTGCTGTCATGTAGAACACTGCACAATGTTTAACGGGTTTGCTTGCTTTCCACTATGAGTGATTCTGAGAGAATCATGAGATGAACTCAGAGGGGTGAAACCTCACAATGACATACAGGCAGAGAGCCTCTATGGCTCAGAGAGTCACTAGGGAAGACTTGTGCTTTAGAACACACACTTCTAGCCAGGACTATAGTGTTTATGTAGTGCATTTCCTGGTACACTGTATAAGTGATAACTGTACCCTGCCCTTTCTACTTTCTTAAATGGTTTGTCTATGTGTACGCACAGCCTGGTGATGGTTTTCCAAACACTGGAAGCATTTTTGATTTTTGTGTATAAATTTTATCTCTCATGCTGTCTATAGATGTATATATATATATAATATATATATATATATATATATATATATATATATATATATAAAATATAACACACACACATATATATATGTATATATATATATATATATATATATATATATATATATATATATATATAAAAATATAATATAATATATAGATAGATAGATAGATAGATATAGGGGAGCACTACAGAATCCTGAAGCCCAAAATCCTGGGACCAAAATCCTGAAAGTTCAAAATCCTGAAAACTCAAAAGACTGAAAACTCTAAATCCTGAAAACACACAGGATGCCAACACTCACTATATTTCAGCACAACTACAGAAAGAAATATATTACCCTTCAACTATTTGCAGGGGACAAACCCCCCCTGCACCCCCCACACCCCCTGGTACTTAAATATATAAATTCCGAGATTGCACTTCACTACACTAAGTGCAATCTTGGAGTTGATTTATTTAAGTAGCAGGGGGTGTATGGGGTGCAGCCCTCCACATGGGGGTACAGGAGGCCTTGCCCCCCTGCTTATACTTGGAGAACAGTAATATAGTTTGTGTTTTATTTGTTTCTGTAATGAGATTAGCCAGTGCTGAACAAACACGTGTTGGAAAGTGAGTGGTGGGAGTGAAAGCCCACCAAGGAGAGGGGCCAATAGAAACTGGAGGTAAGTCGATAGGCCCAAGTTGGTGATGTGGGTTAAAAATGTTCCTGGCCATGAGTAGATTGGAGTAGTAAGCACTTGGTGATATTGGTGGAAGAAAAATGCCCACAAAAACATTATTGGTGGAGAAAATAAGCCTGCAAAAAAAATAAATATAGGGCCTATTGCGAGTTATGAAAACATTTTAATCACTGATTGACTAGGATGAAAAATGGGAGGAACAAAAAACCAATAGGGGGAGCAAAAAGATGTGGAGTGGGAACCGTGTGGCTGAAAAACACTGTAAGGAAATGGACACTAATAGAATATTTATTGTAAAATAAGATTAAACTAATAACACGTGGGGTTTCTTTGGTCTCCAAACCCCAGTTTTCTAACCAATGAGCTTCCTTTCCATTGTTGCATCTTTGAACGCTTACTTTAAGTATACCTAGAATGATATGTTTGGAAAATATAAATGTAGATGTTCAAACTTTGATTCATGTTATTTAAAAGTGCTCATGTGCCTAATAAAGTACTGCCACTTGTCAAACAATGATATATAACTTTTACTGGATCTGAAAATACAATATTGGACTCATTACTGAATAACTGTTAAAGGTTTTTCATAAGCTTACAGCAGACCATGTTAAGCCAAAACATTCTATTCTGGTCATTTTTTATGTTTTAATAATTAAATAAAATCATATCATACTAAAATAGCTACTAATAAATTCCACTGGTTAGTCAAAGACTATTTTATAGGAAACAGAAACAAACCAGTTATCTCCTATTATATTAATACGATAATAACCTCATTTAAAAATTTCATTTTCAGAAACCCTGAATATAAAGCATGGATTTTCTTTGTATTTTCAATAGCCTATACTCAAAATAATAGTAATACATTTAATTTAACAACAATGACTACATTTAAAAGACAAGAACCTGTTACACTGGTATCAATTACTAAAGAATGGGAAGTTGCAAAATGTTGACCATATCATGAATAAGTTTGAGTTAAGCAAAGAAATGTGGTTAGAAATTCATAATTGTAGACAATTAGTTGAACATAAGATTAATCTAATTCAACTAATAGTTAGAAATTCTTTCCCCGCATTAATTGATTTACTCATTATTCTAATGCAGCAGAATATAATTGGAAAGGGACTTTTATTTAAAATATATAAGGTGCTTAAGAAATCAACAGTATGTCACAGAGAAAGCTATTGGAATTATTTTAGATTTATTAATAATAACTCTCCAAGTGAAGATGAAAAAAATCTAATACTCCAATCTTCAAAACAAACTACTTCATCACTAAGGTGGAGGACATTCTGTTGGAAATTATTACAAAGATCCTTTATCACACCACATGAAGTTCAATTGATGTATACTAAAGACATAAGATTCTGGAGACGTAAACTAAAGGTTAAAGCTGACTGGCAGCATATGCTTTATGATTGTATAAAACTTAAAATATATTGGTTAATATAAAGTTTCTCTTACAGTCTGTTTTTAAAGATAAATTCATGCTGATCAAACCTCTTATTTATTTAATACACCTATTCCCACTTTTATGGAGTATCTTAACATTATCAAGAAAGGTCATCACTAAGACATGGAAGAATCAGACAACTCCTACTATGAAGGAATTTGTACACTTGGCAACTGAAGTTTGTCACTTTGAACTTATCACAATCAAGGCAAGAGCATCTAGAATCACCTCTTCATATAATATATGGTTGAAATTCAAATAACTGCTGGATAAACAGACTTTAATAATTAACAACTACTCATCACATTTCTTTTTCTGTTTAAAAAGCTTTGTTTTATAGTAGACACCATTATAAATATATTTTTTTGTTTTTGTTTATTATTGTTCTTATAGATATGTATATTTGTTTTATAATGTTTCTGTTACCATATATTAATGGTTTGTTCAAATTTTCCAAAAAAAAAAAAAAAACAGTTGAGGAAAAAAAGAAGGGGACTATTTGGCATAATGCTTAAGGTCTTAACCTCAAAGATACAAAGTAAAGGATTTGATTCTGACCTTTTGTTATTGGTTAGGTTTATAATAATCTGCAGACTGACAGCCTCAACCTAGCCTTGCATTCATGAGATAAATATTGTCCCTTACATTTTGTATAATAAACCTTCAATCATGGGTTGCTCAGGTATATGTTTATTACTTACATATTTCCCCTGTGAATGAGGGCCATTGGAGCTAAATCAGATGTAAATTTGTGGTCATCCTTTCACCTAAACATGAGGCTGAGGATGAACTTAGTATCTATACATGAGGCAGAGGATGAGCTTGGTCACCTGTATTATACCAAGCAGGGCATAATGGGGGGATGGGGCAAATTAGAGATGGAATTTAGATATTGCTCTTATAAACTTAGAAAGTTGCTAGAATAACAGGTTTCACATTAGCATGATTTTTCTGAAGGCTATATAGTCTGAAACTCAAATGTCTCTCATTATTTTGTAACAGAAATCCTTAACGATTTGCCAAACTAACCCACAAACTTTATGACAGACTTAAAATATGAGGCAGATATCTGGACATTCTGCAAAAATCTTGACAGTTGAGAGGTATGTGAGGTAGCCTGCATGGCTTTTATGGTTTAAGCCCTTGGTATTTTATTGAGGAAGTGCTGTGGGTGTTCCAGATATGACACACTTTGGAGAAGTACATACCAAATAGGGCATTATTTTCAATGATCTGCCTAATGAGTACCAAGTGCAGAGGATTCATTAAATTCCTGGATTTGGATTCCATACTCTTCGATATAAGCTTTGCAATGAAACAAGACTTCATTGTAATGGTGGATACGTGGTGATCAAAGGACGGTGGGGTGGGGGTGAATGTGGTAGCTACAAAGGAAGTCAAGCTTGCCGAAGGATACAATTCTACATCTTTTGGCATTTAGTTTCAGTCTGCAGTTTTTGCACCAACTATTCTTTTTGTCAGACCCTCTTGAAGAAATATCATGATCTCTGAGGAGTTTATGATGGTGACAAGTTTGCAGTCATATGCATACTTATTTGGTCTCTGTCCTTTATCATTACCTTTGACTTTCGAGAAGTAAATGCCAAATATAAGTAGCTCATGGGCTGAACCCTGGGGTTCTCTACTAGTGACAGATCTTTTAGTAGAGCTACAGCTGTTCACCCTTACTTCCTGTGCTATATTTGTGAGCAATTTTTCTGTCCATTGAGTTGCACAGGGATTTGTATTAAGCTGGGAGAGTTTATTTATGATGCCTGAATGTGGGACAGCATAAATGTCTTTTCAAGGTCTAGATAAACAGCGTGCAGATTTACCCTTCCCCATTTCCTCAGGTACCTTTTTGAAAAAGTCAGCTAGGTTAAACAGAGAGGAACTGCTCCTGATGAATATGCACTAGTGTTTCTGCATGCCACTGATTTATAACATATTCATAATATGATTATATCAGGTCTATAGATATGTCAGTACTGATGATACACAGGAAACAGATTTGTCTTCTTACTGTATCACTGCTCCTGCTACTTTGAGGCATATGTTTACTTGCAAAGTAGCTGGCAAGGTTGTATCAAAAAATAAAGGTTGGTGCATTAGTTCCTATCCTTTTATTAGTTCAAAACTTCTAGCTTGATCCTTTGACCATCTCAAGACTAAGTCTTTCTCAATTAGCTTTCTTACAGTACAGTTATTTCTGACAATTGCGACATAAGCATAGATGGGTACTGTGCCATCCCTAAGAATTGCATTAATAAAGATTTGTAGGTTTATTGGTGCATAGGAGATTACTAGGCTAATGGCCAAAAAGTCCTTACAAGCCTAGCCATATCTATCCCGAGATGCCCCATTTCTCAGTAGTTAGATGAGCAAAGTTCACAAAGGTATGAGCCTATGGCAATTAATACTGACTGCCTCTGTTCATGAGGGACATGGGCACCACCACAGGAGTGAATTTACGGTCACTCATTCATTGATTTAGTTGCATTTGAAGAGGGCCAGGGAAGGGTTTTGCTTCACATGAATAAGAAGCTTGTTCCAGAGGAGGGGTAGACTCTAGGAGATGTAGCTGTCTCTCCAACATGATTTGTTTATGTCCAAAGCTAGTTTAACATCCCTGGAGCAAGTGAACCTCATGCAGTTTGATTTATGAATATGCAGCATTTACATCAGGGCCAGGTCAGAGACTGCCCTGTAAGCCAGGCACAGATCACCCCTTAGCAGCCTGTAGGAGACAGAATACAGTGACAGGATTTTCAGTATTTCCATTTAGGACTTGTTTTGTATTCCTTGTATTTTCTTGGTGAGAAACTCATGTGATTACATCAGCTGGTGCAAGTGTCTAGTGAGCTATATGCAAAAGGGAGCACTGTACTCAATTCTTGGTCTGATGAGGGCCGATTATAATTAAATTATAATATCCTTAGATCTAGAAGTGATGCCTTTACTTATAACATGTGCCACATAGAAGGATTTTCTTAGCACTGTAGATATGTGGTCATCAAAGTTCAGATTGCTATCAACCTGACTACCCAGATCACATCCCACTGGGTCAACATTTAGGCAGTGCTGTCTATAATGTAATTAGTAGGGATGTTAGCTTTCCTAAAGCTTCAGTGTATGTCATTGGCACAAATCATTTGTCTGTGTTAACCCTTTCTGCAGTATATTAACATTGTTGGGGGACTTGATTGCTAAGAAGAGATACTATGCAAGTAAGACCCAGATGCAAGGCAGGAAGCAGTTCAAGTAGACAAAAGATAGCCAGCACCAAATTAAGTGTATAGCATCAAAAAAATATCCAAAAATGCTGATGAGTAAAGTATATAAACTTTTATTTAAATTTAACAAACAACCCATTGATTGCTCCCAGTTTGCAGTCATCAGTGAACTTAGTCAGCTACAGACCATCCACATTTTCCTGGACTTCTGAGAAATACATTTCGAATAGTAAAGGTCCAAGCACAGAACCTTGTGTTACACTACTGGTGACTGGTCTTTTGCAAGAGATGAAGTCACCCACTCTGCCAGTATGTGGTGTTCTATCAATGAGTCAATTGGCTATCCATCTGGAGATGTAGGGGTTAAATCCCAATTGTGAGAGTTTTTCTATAATACCTGAGTGTGGGATTGTGTCATATGTCTTGGTTTGGACAAGGTAGGCTGCCTGTACTGCCTTTCCCTCATTCTGGGCCATGAAGTCAACCAGGTTTAATAGACATGATCTACACTTAATGAATCCAAACTGGCTTGGCTCCAAAGTTCAGAGATTATCTATGTCCTTATTGACAAGGTCTATAATGATTCTTTCCATGGCCTTGCAGATGAGGCTATTCAAGCTTATGGGTCTGTAATTCCCAGGGTCAGTTGATGGTCCCCCTTTGTGCAGAGGGATTACTGTTGCTCTCCTTCATTCTGCCAGAACATATCCAGTCCACAGACTGTGGTTAAACATGGATTCAGGTGGGTCTACTAGGTCATGTTTTAAGTTGTTAAAAAGGGAGCCTGGGATGTGGTCTGGTCTAACTGATGCCATGTTTCTGGCCTTGGAAAGTGTAGAGATGACCTCCTTGCTTGAGATAATGGGCTGAGGAATGGTGACTGGTGTACTTTAGGGGATGACTGGTGGGGACAGGGGGGTGAAGTTTGCTCCAAATCTGTCAGCTATCAGGTTAGTTATTAACTCTGGTTGAGTATGGCTGGTGCCATCCACAACTAAATCAGTGCATAGCTGGTATTCCTCTTGAAGAATGCCTTGTGATTATATAGGGAGGCTATTGTTTCATTATAATTAGCGTTGAAGGATTTGACAAGATCTATAATTTGATTGTTTAGGCTAGGGAGGGTGTTTTTCTCTTCTGAGCCAGTTCCCCCTTGTTTTTTGACATTAGTTTCTTTCTGTTGTTGTATAGCCTGTTTATTCTAGAGGTCCACCAGGGAGGCTTGATTTTCCAGCAAGACTTGGTTTTAATCCAGCCAGGTACAATCAATTCTATACAGTTGCTTAAGTGGTTATACAGGGCATTGGTATACACCTCTGTATAGCAGTCCATGTTATCTCTGTTTGAGATGGCTATACAACTTCTTATACCATTGCTTAGAGGAATTTGTCTTGGAAAAATTCTTAAGCATTTTAGAGCTTGATGGGTTATCTGGCATTATAATTACAACAAAAGAGACTGATTTATGGCCAGACATTACCAGGGAGGACATCACACAATGCTCTCCCATGTTAGTGAGTACTATGTCCAGGACATCATAGCCACTCATGTCTGTGCTGACTAGCTGTTCCAGAGCGTTTGCATTGACAAAGTCCAAGAACCTCTGAGCCAGATTGTTTGTGGTTACGCACGTTTCCCAGTCAATGGTAGAATGATTAAAATCACCCATGAGTTGGGCTGTATGGTAAGTGATTCCAGTAACTCCAGGTATGCCGTATGCTCTTCCTAGTTCATGGTGGGGGACCTGTAGCTAGGTATGATGTTGTGGGGGATTTTGTCTGTGGTTAATTGGACATGGAATAGTTCACAAGAGTCACACCTTTTGACCAGTCTTGAGGTGTATCTATCCTTAATAAAGATGGATACATCTTGTCCTTTAGTTCTTTCTTGCTCAGTTTGTGGCCTAAACATATGGAAGGCATTGTAGCCTTGCATGGCGGGGTGCTTTCTGTGGGTTTGAACCATGTCTCGGTGACTGTACAAATGTCAGCATCTTCCAAAGAGAGGACTGCTCCCAGGGAGAGCAGTTTAGCAGCAGCACCTTGAGCTTATCCAGAGAGGATTTTGTTACATTGCGAAGATTTGTAGAAATCTGCATATTTATTAGGGTATTTATTTTATCTGCATCTGCCGACAATCCACCAGCAGTTAAAAGATTATCCCATTTATTCAAAGATATAATTCTAGTATGACCCCTACAATTGGATTCATAGAAAATGCTCTTTCCCTGTCTACAGATAATATTCAAGGAGATCTAATTTGACATGTAGGACACAATGTATAGTGTTAGCATGCTGTCTGACCAAACGTTTTCTTAGGAATACAGAGCCAAAGTGGTAGCAAAGAGAATACTATTATGCTATCATATGGCAGAAGCAATCCTATAGTAGCATGTGTAGTTGATGTGAAGAATGTCACTGCTAAGGCATGCTAGCATACATGAGTCAGTGTTCACCAATAGGCTCAGTGCACTGCAGTGCAGTGTAGTGACATATAGCTGCAGCTAGTGGTTGGCTTCAACAAGAAGGGCAGTGCAGCCAAAAGCTATACCAGTTTGCTTGAATTAACTCCATACATCATATAAATGTGGAGGAAATGTGGTAGACAAGAAAGCAGGAAGCGGGGGGGGGGGGGCAGCAAGCAGAGTAAAAAAAAAATGGAAGGGTAACCAGTGGGGAGAAGAGGAAGGCTACATTTTTTAAAGTGGCTAGAGTCCCAATTGTAATTTTCATAAGGGAAGCAGAAGTGTGAAGGTACATAGTGAAGGCTGTGTTTGGGAAAAAGGGAAACAATCAGGTAGTAGGAGCAGGTAGACAAATATGGAATACAGGTACAGAGCCAGACCCAGAAAAATGGGGTGGCATACCCGCAAAAGGTGTGGAAGGCAGTTGATTGATACAGACCTAAAGAGGGTAGACAACTGGCGATGGGGAGGGTTGGACAATCAAAAGGAATGACATAAAACAGAGAACAAAAAAGGAAGGTGATAAGGTAGACTCCCAGCATGGTTGGCTGCAGGCTAGTCTAGGGGACCACAGACTCAGGCATCACTAACCTAGGGAGGTAATATGATGGGTCAGTTGCTCTTCTGTAGTCCTGATGGACAGTTCCTGCTGGATGTGTAACTCCATCAGTTATGGAGGAAGACACTACATGTTGCTAAGTGGACATCCATTTGCAGGTACACCTTGAAAGTAACAAGGCAGCTGAAATGACACCAGAATATCAGTGGAGAACCCTTATTTCCACCTTCACTCCCAGGGGATACAAGTGATCTCTCCAAGTAAACTCCAGCAGGGAACAATCAACTCCTCTTTAGAGGCAGGCCAGGTATTATTTGTGGCACAGTGTCAGTTGTGAACAAACTGAGTGTGGCTTCTCCTACTTCTTCTCTGTAATGAATCTGCAGAACACTGCTAAAATACGAAAACATATCAACCCCCATACATGTGCGTGCACGTGAGAGCACACATACACACACACACACACACACACACACACACACACACACACACACACACACACACACACACACACACACACACACACACACACACACAGATATTAAAACCAAAATGGCAGTTGAAAAACCTATTTATTGACACAGTCACAAATTATTGCAACCATAACTTATTGAAATAATAACTTCTGAAATTTAAATTGTTCCCATTTAATTGCTACTATGCAACCTGGAATTTATTCATGTAAGTTAGGGGGTGGGGGGGAATCACAGATCTAAAAATGCCCACAGCAGACTTTTACTTAACTTCAGCACCAACTGCATCTTTGATAGACTTCCCTACCTGAAGAAGTGCTCCCACTTTCTGCTCCATTGAGCCATGTTAAAGTAATGCTCTTGTGCAGCTGCAATACACATCTGTACAGCACAATGGTAGTACCCCACCCCAAAAATAAAATGAAAATAAAATGCTTCTAATACAAGTCTCACTCACACTCCTGAAACTCAGCACCCATTGTTTGAGCAGGCCTTGATGACACCACCTCATATTATCATAATAAAGAATGTTTCAAGTGACATCACTCCACATCTGGCTCCATTCATCCTAGGCATCCACCTTCTTCAGTGGGGCATCATACTAGCCCAGTAGGTGTATCTTAAAGTCCCTTTGTAGAAAAAGTATGGGATTCTAGCCCTCTCTGACACACCATATAAGAGCCCTGTTTTACCACTTCTCTGAGGCAGCTATGGCTGCATTGTATGTCTATTCAGGGGGCAGTAAGGTAGACCCATGCAAACAGGGGCATGTTTTTGAATCATGTGCTATGCAGCGTAGCACTACACTGTGGCACTATGCTCATACACATGCCATATGCATGAATGTAGAGGTTAGTTAGTGCTAAATGTGCCATATACCCTTCCTGTTAGTATGTATGGCTAGCCATTGTGCACAGATAATAATTCATAGACTTAGTGCTATCTGGCTTCAGCAACGTAACCACCACACAAACATTGCTTGCTGTTTACATGTTACAAAGCACTGCTTCCATGTTGTACAACACCATTTATGACAGTCTTGTTCAGATAAAGAGGAGCTTGAATGAAGTTCTATATATATGTGGATCATTTCAAAGTTATGGATGGAGCCCTACCTGGTAAAATATGACATCCATAACTAGAAATCCTGTGTTGTAAATCAGGAAAAATTAGGCAAATGTCTTGTTATATAGATAAGTGGAACCTTACCATACTGGCATGGCATAGTACTGTCTTGTCTTTTGGGGAGGGGCTCAAACTGAGAACATGGGATACTGTAGTGATTGCATGTCAAAAGGGATATGGTGGTTCTAGGGTCATATGTAGAGGCATGGGTACAGTACCAAATAGGTGCTATGAAGTTGTGCATAGCGGTATCTGAAGTTGATAACTAGATCCATAAGGGATGGGGCTATGGTCTCACTCCTGGGCATGCTACAGCATAAAGTGTACATACACACTGACTAACGTATTTTGTCATCAGGCACAAAAATGCTGACTTGGCCACCTGAATGAGACAAGCCAGTAGAATGAACTGCTACTTCGGGCCCTCCACACATATGACATATGCTTCCTGGCCAAAACTGGTGCAGACAAACACTATCTGGACTAGATTTGGCAGTGAAAGGTAAAAAATGTGAATGTTGTGGGTCACAAGAATAGGTTCCTGCAACAAGTGCACACATGGTTAGTTATATACTCAGTGCAAAGGAAAAGGCAAAGAGAAATTGTGTCAGGCAGGTGTACCACAGGAGACAGACTGCCAAAACAGATTAAGCTGAAATTGGCCATACAGTTTTTAGAGTTAAAAAAGTAATAACCACCAAGCTGTAAATAAATAAATAAGCACTCAATTCACTCCGGCACTTTTATTCACCACGAGCTGTACATGTATTTATTGAGGGAAGATTATGTATATATGTGGGAAATATGTTTACTTAAACTATGTAAACATTATACTTATTTAAAAAGCATTTAGTGTAGTTCTTTTTACCTTAATCTTGCAGAATATGACATTTTGCCTGAAAGTATTTAATCAAGTACAGATAATCGATTTGTTTGATATAGTCCTTTCATGAAGACAGTCAAAGGCCTTAATGTTTTTAACTGTTTAGTTAAATAAAATTGTTGGCTACATGGCTTTACTTTTGTTTTGGATTTAATGACTAACCAGAGGCAATGCCCCCTCATATATGGGGAGGAGGACAGATTGGATGTAACAGTAGACCTGGCACTAACCTCAATAAGAGAAGCACCCTAACCATAACAGTAGAAAGTAGTATGTTACCTTTCACCTGTATAAGTGATGCTCCTGTTTGTCAGTGCTGCACTGTACTTTAACCACACCTACCTTGGCTGTTTCTGCTTCTGTATTTCTGCATATTCCTTCCCTGACTCTCTAGAGGCACACACCTTCTGCTCATCTTACTAATATGCATTAACCCTATTGCTGCTCGTAACCCGAACCCTGCACCATATTGCAGAAAATCAATTTCCATAACACCACCTCTACACAACACAGGCTAAGACACAGACACATGCACAACACTAAAGCTATCCTTTTACCGACCATTACTGACACCCAAAGCTGTGTGTGTGTGTGTGTGTGTGTGTGTGTGTGTGTGTGTGTGTGTGTGTGTGTGTGTGTGTGTGTGTGTGTGTGTGTGTGTGTGTGTGTGTGTGTGTGTGTGTGTGTGTGTGTGTGTGTGTGTGTGTGTGTGTGTGTGTGTGTGTGTGTGTGTGTGTATACGTGAGAGTGTGTGTTTGGGTAATATGTATACGTGCCTGATATACATATATACCGTTATGCTGAGATTCTCAGCTATCCATACAGTGCAGTATCAGGCTTCTGGATTAATATATTTTTGGTCTTACATTGTAACCAAAGTATCCACTTTACTGACGTATTATATGTTTACAGTTAATTTGTTCTATTTCATAGCTGGGGAGATAATAAAGGCAAATAATATCTACTTAAGCATAATTTTAAATAACAGTAAGATAATCACTATCTTCTTTTTTAACTTGCATTAGAATTAATATTCTGTAGTTTTCAGAAAAGATGTCAGTGATGGCCATGTGAAGTTACCTCTAGCTGACAGAGGTCACATTATCGATAAGTTCAGAGTGGGCTGAAGGCAAATAAGATGAAGACAAGAGAAGATGTTCAGTATTATTTAGATGGATTACACTGCGCTAAGAAGAAGATTAAAGATGTGGTTAGTGGTTAGTGGTAAATCAATGAGGTGATCAAGCTGTTGAAATGGTTTAGGGATGGAGTACTCTAGGCTTAGAGAGGACTTGAAGAAGAAATGGATGAGTAATGTGGAGAAAGTTTTATACATGTAGGTTTGTAGAAGGCAACAAAGGAGGTAAGCACAGCAAAGGTGCAAGATGAGATGGAATTGACAGGGGGAATCAAGTGGGGAATTGTTTGGGGGGTATATAATACAGGAAGGAATATGGGAGAGACAGACCTGGCCATTTTGTGTCAGAATGAGGGTGGGTATGTAATGAATACCGGGAAAAGGTAGAGATAATTAATGAATATGTTCCTTCAGCCATAACAAAAAGAAAAAAAAATTGAGAGACCATACTAAAACTGGAAAAAAAAAACAGGATGGGGAGGGCAGTGGAAAGACTCCAGGTTACAAAATAGGAAAAGGAGGACTAGGTGTAGTGACTGAAAATAATGGCCAGAGACTAGAGGGATCTCTTTGCGAGTTATATGGAAACTGACCAGTATGATGGGAGATCCCAAAAAGAGATGAACTGATTAATGGCCACTACAGAAATATTGGAGAAATGGAAGACAGCATGACTGGTAGATTGTATAAAGGAAGGAACAAAGGATCAGGAAAATATGAAGAACTACTTGCCTGTTAGGTCAAAAGTAATGACACAAAAAGTGATAGAGAAAATCCCATGTGGAAGACTTACTGTCTTGCAAGCGGATATCTAAGACAATAATCTGCATGGGTTCATGAATCATAATATCAATCAGGTGAACTTATTCCAGTTTTAAAACTGGTTTACAGGAGAAATTGACAGGGAAGTATCAGTGTGAATGGCCTTCTTGGATTTCACTAAGGCCTTGATTTGGGCCTACAGAGGCAGGTAAAAAAATATATGTGCTGAAACAGGCTCAATACTATGAACCCAATCTGTTGCATTGTTGAAAGTTAGAACAGATATCATTGTAGTGCGGGAGAGGTTATAACAGGAATAAGGTAAATGATGAGGGGGAGTTCCATAAAGTTTGTCCTGAGTAAAGTATTCCTTATTGTCTTAATTTCAGACATAACTAAAGGAACAAAAATCAGAATCAGGCATGAAACATATATACACAGGAGCAGCAGTAGAAAATGGGAGAAGAATGTTAGGAAAGACCTAGAAAAGCAGGAAGATGGAGCAAAGGTTCACTGCAGATAAATGTAAGACAATGCATTTCAAACCCATGAATCTGGGTGAGAAGTGTCAGCTGGTAAGAGCCACACTGATGTTTGAAGGTCAAAAAATATTGGTGGTGTTAATCATATTTAGGTTGGATTATTGAGAGCAGAATGCAATTGCCAATGAAACAGCAAAGTGCATGTTAGGGTGCATCATCAAGCACAGTCTCGAGAAGAAAGAATAGATTTTCCTACTCTACCAAGCTCTGGTCAGAGCACAACTTAAAAACTGTATGCAGGTTTAAAGAACATAAAAAGAGACAGGCTTCAGGTGTTGAAAGAAGTCCAAAGGAAAGTTATCAACAGAATGGGTGGATTGGAGTGAAAAGGGTATGTCCATAGATTAGAGATGGTGAATCTTCAAACTAGAACCTAGAAAATCAGGGCACATTGCATGGGTGGAAAGGACAAAGTCAGAAGTTGTTAAAGGGTAACCCTAAACAGGAAGAACAGTAGGAGGGTACACAGCCATCAAACTGTAGGGAATATTATTTCTTGGAACTATGAAAGTGCTTCTTCTTAGAGAGGGTATTGTATCTTGGATTTGACTACCTGAATGGATGTTGGAGTGAGAATCCAAAGAAGCACACACAATGGCATGTGACAACTAGGAGATCACGTGAGGTTAAAATGAATGACATGGAAGGGAAATGGAATAATAGCTGCATTTGAAGGCCAAGACTAGACAGGTTAATTGCCTCTTTCTGTCAATAGATAAATGCAATTCAGTGAAGTAAAGTTAATGTGTTTGTTTTACTGAGTGCATAAACTATTTAATAAGTAATTTAAAGAATAACCATTTGAAATCTTGGGACTACTTTACCAAATCCCGAGATGTGGAAACCGAATGGGCAAAAACATGGACTTATACATACCAAATGAGATGCCCATTTCTTCTAATATTTCCTTTTCTCTAAGCTATGGATGGCAGTGTTGTTGTTGGTATATATATATATATATATATATATATATATATATATATGTGTGTGTTTGGTGGGTGTAGTGGGCTTTCTGATCCCATTGGGATGTGCAGGGTGGCTTATGTCTTTGCAAAAGAGAAGTTTAAAGGAGAAGAGTGATGTTTATTATTCTTCTGTATTTTAGTCTGTTTTTTTTCAGCATGTCAGGACTTAGCCTTTGGGGTCCAGGCATTTCAATAGGGAGATAATTTAAAGCATTAATAAGGGGATACAAAGTGGGAACTGAAAAAAGATAAGGTTATAGGAACTAAAATTTCAGACTAAGCATCTTCAAGATGTGATAGTATGTACTTAATAAACGCAGACTGATTGCTAACATTAAAGTACCTGTGAATATACTGCCAGTCAAAGAATTTATAAATAAGAGTTTAAAGATCACATGCTGAGAATAAAACCCAAATGCTAAATATGTAAATAAACAACAGATCAGTATGTTTTGATCCCATTTCTACTCTAGGAACTAGAGAAGTGTTTTTCCTTTTTTATTAACTGTCACTTTAAAGTAATTAAATATCTGCTATGAAAATGAACAGACCATGTATCCAAAATAAGTGCAATTAATTTTGGCCTCTCTGAAGAAGTACTGATGAAGTATTGCTGAAGTTCTGATGAAGTTTTATGAAGTACAATAAGAATGAGAAAGTAATACTATTTTGTAGAAACCTAAACAAATGAGTTATATTGTCTACCTGCGCTGTTTAAAAAAAAAAAAAACTAAAGATATAAGAGCCTTCTGGAGTTTTTGTTCCTGCATATGTTAGTCCCATTACTTTGTATAGTTTATATTCATGGCTGGATGTGAAGGGGCTATGGTGCTTATGACTAGAAACAGACTAAGAAGGAGCAAATTTTATGTCATCTGTACCCTTGACTAAATAATGTCTATATTAAAAAGGAATGGAATATTCTTTTCAGGGCACTGGAGATTAGCTTCTCAATAATATTTCATTAAAGGGGAAACATGTTTGAGGAGTAAAAATAAATTTCAGATTGTTATTCAACAAGTCCCAATGCATTGCCTTTATGACAGTTGCTAACAGGCTCGGTTATTTTCTTTGTTTTGATACTGTTTTGAAAATAATACTATGACCTGGATTACAGAACTTGAAAAGAAAGATTCTTAAAATTGCTATGTTTTTATGGAATTCTGAAGATATTTAGTGATTTGTAATATTTAGCAAATTTTGTTAAAATCTGTTATGCAGAAGGGAACCATGCCTAGTAAACTGAGTGTTTAAATTTAGTAATACAATTACAGAATTCTGTCTTGCAATAGTCTTATACAGACCTTCCAGTTTGGTATTTCCACTGATAAATCAATAAATGCTTTTCAGGCTTTCTTGGCAACCCTACAACTCTGAAATATACATATATATTTTTTATGGCTGCCTTCACCTCTCTGGCAGCACTGGTATCCTTTTGCATGTCATCCTTCATCTGCCAGTCTATTTAACTGAAATTTGGTTGTAGTTATCTATAACTTCTATACACTACATTAGCAGTTTCACTGAGGAGAACTGATATCCAAACTCAGATTTCTATTCAGTTCCAATTTCATTGGGCTTATTATCCCAATATTCATGAACAATACCCAAAGCACTAGCTTATTTCTTACAGGACTGCTTCTTTATTTTCTCTTAAAGGAAATAAACCATGTTTCATATCCATTTTGCAGTTCAGATTCTACAAGCACACTTCCTTTATCCATTTTATTCTGGCTGAAGATCATGGTAGAATGCCCAGTTACTGTTTTCTAGATGTGTTTTGCATACTTAAAATCTCTGAGGATACTTGATCGAACTTGCAGTCAGTCAGTCCTGTTCTGCTCATATTCAATGTTGTTCCCTGCTCATCTAAGCGATAGGCTCTCAGTTACATGCAATGCCTTTGTTTTCCTTTATTGGTTACAGGCTCCACATCATTGTAAACCTGCCAGATAATGTAGCCCGTTTAATCCAACACATGAAATATGAATTTAAGGGTTGGTTGGCATCCTTCAGTAAGAGTTACCTGGCAACCAGCCCAACGATTCTTCTACTTCTCACCTCATTGTTTTCTTATAATTTTACCCAAGGAGGATGCTTTACTTCCTGCCTATTCTTAGTGCATTATATTGAAGTCTTTTTCTGAAATGGGGTTAAGTCTAGACATTTAAGTACTCTTCTCCATGTCTTCCCAGCCACTTGCAACTGATATGTGACGTCTTCTTTTCATACAGAAAATATGTATATATAGGACTTCTAAATTCAGATCACCCAGACACAGGTAGAGAGGACTGAATACATGAAAGACATGAGATGTGTCTTTAATCTTGATTGCTCTTACATTTCACAGGATGACAGTATTATCATGTTCCATTTTGCCACAATGCTTTGCTAATCTGTTAGGCAGCTGTTTATACTTGTACATTTCCTGCGCCACTGGCCTTTATGTGAAAATTAAAATATGTGAATATCTCAGTGGCAAACCATCTGTAAGGGACATCTATGATCTTTTCTTTCTAGATAGAAAAACAATGTTTTCCTAAGTTTAAATCGTAACCTTGATTTGACCACAGACTGAGCTAACATCACAGTGACCCTTTGAAAATCAGTAACAAAATGCTTGCTAAATTTAAACAATCACTAACATACAGGAGCAGCTTGAGTTGGTATACCACTCCTATAGTGACTCCAAAAATTCTCCATCCCTAACCATTCTAAGGCATTCTAAGCCATGGCAGTGACAGGCAGTATCCATGCCCCACACCCCTTTGTATTTACAGGAATTCAAAGAAAATGGAATTTGCTGTTATCCTTACATTTAGTCTCCTTCTAAACCCAGTTCAGAAACTAGAGTTCTTGAGGATCCCTCACTGAAAAGGTCATTGCACTGGATCACATTTCTTTGCAAAGGGAAAAAATAAAATTCCATTGGAAACATATTTGGGGTGATCCATTTTTACAATATAAACCTGACTTTATTTGTTCTTCATTAGGAGTGTAGAGGTATAGGTGACAGGGTAGTACATATTTACCCGAAATGCTGTATCCGAGTTTCTAATGTTTCTGTACAACAGAATAAGTACACTTTGGGAACTGTAATATTTGAAAATGTATTATTAACAAAGTGGATTTCATTAATGGACCAGTATACCTGTACTACTATTCTGTTGTGTCCTTCATTGTATGTTTGCATGGTAACATGTGTGTATGTATATCTATATATATATATATATATATATATATATATATATATATATATATATATATAGATATATGGGCAGGATTCACGAAGCCTCCGTGTAAGAGTTACAAGGCTTACACGGAGGCTGCAGTTAAACGGTGTGACGTCAGCATGTCATGCATATGCGTGAGGGCATGCTGAATCACACCTAAGGCTAACACGGTCCGTGTAAGACAGTATGGGGCGTGTCCGTAGGGTGAGCCCTGCAAACGGACACGCCCCCAGAAGAGTAAAAGTCCCAAAAGTAAATGCCCACGACAGAGTCCGTGGAAATGTGAATAAACACAGCACAACACATGCCCCCACAGACTATGAACATAAAATGTATAAATGAACATCTTATATATTTTTTTATAAGTTGTAAAGATGTTTGCCCGTGAATGCGCTCATTTGCGTGGGCATGCCCGGCGCTTAGCAACAGTTAGCAGTCAGTGGAAAAGCATATAAGAACTAAATATGCAAAGTAAGCCAAAAAGCAATAGCGTAGGAGTAGAGACGTTGGCTTAAGAGGAGGCAGTCATGGTTCGAGCCCCCACAACATCAATTTTTATTTTTAGTGAAATAAGCACAAAACAATTCCCTGACATATATGTACATATATAAAATTATGTTTTATGTAAAATGTAATGAAATGGTCCATGTATTTTGAAGAAATGTGAGATAATAAAAATAAAAAAAATGTCAGATGTGCCTATAGCTGAGCTACAGTCTAACAAGTTGAGTATATCTGCCTAAAGGTGAGCAGTGTTTTAACAGGTTTAAAATGAGTGCTCGTAGGTGAGCAGTGTTACAACAGGTGTAAAATGAGTGCCCGTAGGTGAGCAGTGTTACAACAGGTGTAAAATGAGTGCCTGTAGGTGAGCAGTGGTTTAATAGGTGTAAAATGAGTGCCCGGGGTTGAGCAGCATTTTAACACGCTGAATCTGTGTGCCTGTAGCTGAGTTGAGTGTAATATGCGTGCCGACAGCCAAACCACGCGTAAACCAGCATGATCCATTTGCGCGGAGCTGCGCACCACGCCAACAAGCTAACCGACGGGCAACGTTGAGCAAGCTGTATTAAAACTGCCTTTACACAGACACACCTCCTAGCCTGTGTAGACAGTCATAAAATATAAAAAGCGATGGCCAGGTTCGAACCCAGGATACTATGCACTATAGTCAAAATACTGAACCACTAAGCCATGACAGTTGCGCTTAAAAATGCAGTAATAGCATATATATAGGAATGAATAGAAAGAAGAGCATGACAAAGCAGGTTTTGTGAAGCTGATACAATTCCAAAATGGCCAATCACAGATAAGTGTGGGAAAAACGGCATATATAAGCCCCATAGGTGGGAATACACAGCATAACCGATTGTAGAACCGACTTGCAGCCAGGATGTCAGGTGTAGGAGAGGGCAGTTGCTTCTGTGCACAGAGGTGGGGCGTTGAGGAGTCCAAATATATGGTTTGGCTCCTCGTCCATAATCATGAGGCCCAACTCATGCAGGGCCAGATCCTGTGGGGAGCATATAGGGCTGAGGCGTGGGACCGGTTGGCACATGATCTCAACAGTGCCACAGGAATAGCAAGGACTGGTGAGCAGGTCCGTCACCACCAAGCGGACCTGAAGAGATGGAAGCAGGACCAACTGAGCCGTTGGATCCAGGAGGCCCGGCAAATGCCCAACGCCCCACTACTGAGTAAGTTATATGTAATTATTTATGTAAGAAATTAACCTAGCTGATATTATGGAGATGTGTATTCCAATATTACTTTATTTATATTACAGCTGCAGGTGTCCGTTCTGCGAACCGTCGAGCCTATGGTGATAGGCTGGTGCAGTTGCGCCGCCAGGCAGGTCAGTAATTCTCTCCCTGTAACTGTAAATAAATATATAAGTATGACAGTTAGCAAAAGAGTGCAGTGTAGTCACTAATTAATAAAATGTGCAAGTAACAGTGTAAGAGGGTTTGCAAGTAATGCTTGATTACAAAAGTGTGATGCAGCCTGTAATCCAAACATAAAAATGAAACAAGTCTGAAATAAAGATGTCCCACCTGTAATATAATAGTACATAACCTGCATCAGGCTGAAAAGTACAGCTGCAGAAGCTGAGAAAAACACATGTGTGAAATATATCCCTGTTGAAATTCAGAAACATGACATAAGTGAGACTGTTGGAAAGGATTGTTATAACTACAGGTAAAACATGTCAATAAAGCCTAGAATTAAGTATCATCCTGAATTGTAAAAATAAAACAAGTGAAAGAGTGTGAGAAAGAGGTATGAATCCACCAATAAAGTAGTAATAACTCCTGAATAAAGTATACTGCAGTCAGTACAGAATGAAATGAATGTGACAGGCAGAACAAAACAGCAACATGTGTTGAAAACAGTACTGCAGCTGGAATGTGTGTCCCAAAATCTGGATATGTTGCTCTCAGTCTGCAATATGCAGATAGTATGGCTGTCTGAAATACGAAACATCCACAGTTGTCTATAGCTATATAAAGCAAATGTAGCAGGATGATGCAGCTGAACAGAGTCAGATATGAATGTGTATGAATAAAAATGAAATGTATATTGATGTAGCAGTAACATTCCTATCACCAACCTGAAGTAGTTATTACATAGGAAACTGTAGGCAGAACTGTAGTGTGTATATATCTGCAGCTAGTAGAAATGTACAGCATATGTATTGGTATTTGAAGGTGTTAATTAAATATTTCTTCACCCTACCCTATAACCACATATAATCCATTCCACGTGAAATTGGTATGTGCAATCACAATTAACACTCCTGGACATTTGTCCTGTTGGTTCATACATATTTGCATGTACGTTGATGCATCTGCCCTGTTCATACATCCAAACCTGATGGCCTGTTGCCATCAATCAACCCTGCATGTTGTTGGATTGTGTATTGCTGTTCAAATTATGCATGTGTTATGCTTGCTGTTCAATGGCTTAAATATATGGGTGTTTGGTTAATGGGAATACTAATGCATGCTGTTACAACTAATTGTGAATGGTATTGTATGTTACTAACCCAAAATGTCATAACATAATGCAAAACATAGGACGACAGGGAAGGCGGGTTCCAGCGGACCCACATCTCCCTCCTCAGCTGGCGAGTACACCTGGCAGTAGTGCCCAGGCCGGACCCTCCTCCAGTGGCCCTGTGCCACCTGCGGGTGGAAGTGCTGCAGGGGATGGGGCTCGTCCCCCCTCTGCAAGTGTGGCCGGAGGAGAACATCCACTCACCCTCCGTAGTGTCCGGACTGTGGTGCGTAGGGAGATCCGGCACACTGTGCTTGGGCCCCTACGCCAGCTTGAGGCATGGGTGGCACAACTCATGGGCGTGCCTGCTGCCCAGCCTACACAGCCCCCAGCACAGCCCCGTCCTGGGCAGTGAAGGCACAGTGGCAACTGCCCATGGGTGGGGATCTCTGTTCCACTGTTGCCATCTGTGGGCTCATGGGCTCGAGATATCCAAACATCCGTCCCCGTCAATTGTGTAATGCCCTCACATGTGTCATACACCGCCCCTGTATGCGTCTTGTTTGTCTTGTCTGTTAACCTACCCAACCTACCTCCCCAGCTATACCAACTTCCTGTACCTGACATACCACTCTCACCTGAAAAAAAAAAAAGGGCACTCTGTACCCACAAAAAAATTACGCCCCATACATAGCTGCCCATTTTGCACACATGTGTGCTGGACATGGAAACTGTCAATTACAATTGGCTGTACAAGTATTATTGTTGTCCTTACACCTCTCTCAGGGGTGGAAGGTTTCAAATGTCACACCAAATTACAAACATATGCACAGCTGTTGCTGACGAAGAAATGAGCAGCTATGGGCCTTACCTACATCCCTCCTGCAAAACCTGAGCTTGTTTCCCTACTGTCCTACCCTCTTTGTGACCCCCTTTTCATCACTTTCCTATCTCCCCATTTTCTTTTCTTTCAAAGAAAATAGCGTGGGTGTGCGCGAGAGTAAGCACTTTTAAGCAGTAGTAAGCGGGTGTGCACGAAGCTAAGCAGTAGCGCGCATGCGTGACCTCTGCGCAAACCAGCACTAACCCACATAAAACTGCTTAAAAGTGCCTTAGTCACTCTGAATGACAAGGCCTGTAGTTTTCTCAGCAGCAAAATAAAATACCTCCCTCTGTCTCAAACCCAGGACCTTGGAAACACTAGTCTGCATGACTTACCACTAAGCCATGAGTGCTATACAAGAACATTGTGCTGAAATAAATATATCATAAAATTGTAGGAATTAATTTAAAGGGAATATACAAGTCTAGTACACAAAGCACGTCATGTATATTTACTGTCAAATCTAGTGGATTTGTAAAATAGTACTGTGTGCTGAGAAACAGTCATGCTAGTTGGTAGCTACTAGGTAATAATGTCACAGTAGCATCTGGCAAGCCACACACATACTCAGAGCAGGATAAACACAGCCATAGTTGAATAGTTAAGAGTTCAGACATAGCAACTGTGACTGAGTTACAGGGATGTCCCTGATGTGAAAACAAATGTCAACTGTGCCCCACTGACACCCTGCCAAATGTACTAACAGTAGCTTAGAACAACATGCATTGCAGTGTCTACAACACAGCCTGAAATATGAGAGACATACCAACACTTACACTCACAGAACAGTGTCCACAGCAAAACAGCATGGTTCCCACCCTAATAATCTGAAAGGGCTATGCCTACCTAACAGACCTTTTTATAGCACAGGCCTGTAATCACAGTGAGAACTGCAATCACTACACAACAGGCTGCATGCAATTAGTAAATGCTGGCTAACAATTGGTGCAGAGGCCATCACATGGACATGTGCAGATACCTACAAAAGCAAGTTGTACTCCCAGTCCACACATGCAATACTGTCATTGCACCCGCTGGAGGTAGAGAGAGAGAGAGAAAACCAAAAGAAAAAAAGAAAGAAAGAAAGAAAGAAAGAAAGAAAGAAAGAAAGAAAGAAAGAAAGAAAGAGAAAGAAATAACAAACCAGAAACATCAAGGCAAAGAGGCAGACAGCAGGCCAAGCAACTGCAAGCCTACACAAACAGCTGCAACAAACACAGGTAATGTAAAGTACTACTATAATACTCTACATACTGTGAACCCTCCAGATGTGTTATTGGTCTGTATCTATGTATATGAGGATGTGCATAGGGACGGGGACATACTGAAACTGTCACTGAAGGCTCCACATACATATGTATGTGATGGTAGCTATGTGCACATAGCAATGTAGGTTGTAGTGCAATGTACAAGTAGGTGGTACAGTAATGGGTGTTCAGCAGTACGTTACTGTGTGTATACATATGTGGACCTAAAAAGGAGTATATATATATATATATATATATATATATATATATATAAAAAACATGTATACGTATGTATATTGAGATATGTATGCATATATATATATATATATATATATATATATATATATATAATATGCATATGTGTATACATAGATAGAGAGGGATGTAGAAATACATAGACAGATATAGTTTCACAGTGGCATAATATAGTACTAGGCTATCTGCAGACAGTGTATAGAATAGATTTAGAAACCTGCGCCTCTGTATAGTAGTGACAGAGTGAAGACCCCCCTACATAATAGCATTAGTGTACTGTGCCTCTGTCTAGTAGTGACACAGAGAAGACCCCTGCTGTAAACCTATGATCTCCCATCCACTTGTCAATAATGCACATGAAGAGTGTCAGTGAGGGTCTCTGCCTAACATGAACTGGGATCCTGTTCCACAGTATGGGAAGCCTCTTAGTGATGGATCTGTCCCTACAGTATGTCCTATTCATATGTGTGCTGAGGTTTAAATCTGTAGCTGTCGTGCTTCTGATGGATTTGGATTGTATGAGGTGGAACATGTCCATCACTACCAGATTGGACATGGCCTACTACATCAGGCACAGATCACCCCTACGTAGGCAGTATGCTATGGAATAGAGCATGAGTTACGTTAGTCTGGCAGCATATGACAGTTGTTGCAGACCCTTGATCCACCTGGTGATGTACTCATGGGGTCCCCCTAGCTGCTGCAAGTGCCAGGTGAGGTACATACCAAATGGGGCATAGTACACAGTCATGGGCCTGATAAGGGAGGAGTATAAGGGTACAATGACCCCTTTTGATGTGGATGTGAATCCCTTCATTATAAGGTGGGCAAGGTAGGAAGTCCATCCAACCACTTCAACAATGTGGGTGTCAAATGGGAGGTCAGCATTGCACAGTTTCACCAGGTCTCCGATTGCTTTGTCTGTACTCAGTGGGTTATTGTCTATGTGATAATATGTAGGTACCTTGTCCGTCCAAAAGGGTATGAGTATACATTACATGGCATGCAGTGTCAGGCCATGACTCCGCCACCAGTTGTTGGTGTCTGTGAGGCCTGTCAGTAGGATGTATGTGTCAGCAGGTGTATTGCCTATGGCGCCTAGTATGCAGTCATCTGTGAACATTGTAAGCCACTACCCTCCCATGTCTGCTTCCACATCTGAGAATGATATGCCGAACATGAGTAGTCCCAGCACAGAGCCCTGTGGGACACCACACGTGACTGGCTCTGAGTCTGACATGGCACCAGTGAGGTTGACTATAGGGTTTCTATAAATTAGCTGGTTTGCAACCCATCATGAGAAATATGGATTTACATGTTAGCTGTTAATCATGTCTATGATGGCAGAGTGCGGTATTGTGTTGAATGCTGTAGGCAAGTCCAGGTAGGCTTTATGGACCGCTATGCCCTCAGCAATGGCTATAGTGACTGATTTGAAAAGGTCAACCAGGTTCATAAGGCAGGATCTGCCCTCTACAAAGCCAAACCGGGTGGGATCAAGTGTCTAGGTCCCCAATGTCTCTGTGTATGGGTACCATAATGATCCTTTCCATAGTGTTGCAGACCAGGCTGATTAAGCGTATGGGGTGGTAGTTACCAGGGTCTGTAGAGGTGCCTCCTGTGTGGGGGTGGGACTACTGTTGCTGTATGCCAGTGTCCAGGTACATATGCTGTAGTAAGGCTATGGCTGAATAGCATGTAATGTGCATGTGTAGTTCTTCTTGCAGTTTACGTAGCATGCAACCTGCAATACCGTTGGGTCCCATTGCTGCTGTGTTCACAGCTCCACTGAGGGTGGTTCCCAACTGGACATCTGAGATGACAGGGAGGTTACAGTCAGCTGGGATAAGTAATTCCACATGTGTGGGTGAGGGAGTGTAGAAACCTGCACTGAACCTGTCTGCCAGACTGTTGGCATTATCTGTGTGTTAAGTGTAGCGTATGTCACTGTGAACTAACTGTGAACACAACTGAGGACTCCCACCCACGTGTGTAACATAGCAGAGGAAGGCCTTGTGGTTATCTGTAGTGACCATAGCGGTGTCCCTCTCATTGTTGGCCTTGCATGTTTGTACGACAAAACCTATCTACTACTGCTGATGAGAGATGCCGTAGCTCTATGGAAGTATGCTCTGCCATGCAGTAGCTACCATCTGTTGTTATACAAGTTGTTCAATGCTGGGGTCCACCAGACAGGACGCCTGCCCTTGGTGGAGAGGGTCATGGTTCCATTTGTGATTGCATGATCCATGCATTCTTGGAGATGTCTGTAGAAGCATATGTGAGGGTGTCTGCATTGTGGGAAGTGGATTACACTGGCCCAGTGGGCATTAAGGATACCAACTCAGTTATAAGACGTGTAAAGTCAGCATGTGAGAGGTTTCCCACTGTAGTCTGTTGTGTTGTGGGGGAGGTGGGATATGTATATCCAGGGTGATTAGTCTGTGGTCAGATGTGACTAGTGAGGGATATACTTCCAGTGTGTAGCACATTGTCCCCATGTTTGTGATGATCAGGTCTAGTATATTATCTCCTGTTGTGGGAGAGGTGTCTAGCTGTTCCATTGCATTTGACATAGTGAATACCGGGAACCTTTGGGCTAGGGTGTTTGGGGTAGAATAATGCACCCAGTGTATGTTAGGATAGTCGCACTATCCCAATATGATGGTATGTGGTGGGACATTCATATCCTCCAATGTCTACAGGAAGGCCGACTGTGGTCCCTGAGATTGGGAGGGTGGTCTGTAACATGCTACCAGTTGTATAGCAGGTTTGCCTATGGTTATCTGCACCTGGATGGTCCGTGATGCTTCATGTGTTGCCACTAACCTGGAGGTGTGTGTGTTCTCCATGAATATGGACACACCCCCTCCCTTTTCGTTTTGTCCCAAGTCCTGGGGCCAAAATACATGATACGGGGTATAGCCTGGTACCGCTGGTGTGCTCTCAGGAGCCTTGAACCAGGTTCTCACGAACTGCACAGACATCGAGATTGGTAGAATATGTATGTACAGATATATGTAATACACACATACATATATAGATATCTGTAGAGACTTACACATATACAGATAGATCTGACTGACAACAGATATGTCTGTATATGACTATCTCTCACTCTCTGTCCCACCCCCTCACACTCACACTCACCCTGTGTCTCTCTCTCTCACTCTTTCCCCCCCTCTCCCCATATCTATATGTATATATCTACATCTAGATATACATATGATATATACATATATACAAACAGATATATATTCATATACAGATATAATTATATCAATACATATATATACATATATATATATACATATATAGACTGTGTGAGGCACATGTGTGCAGATGTCTTGCTACAGGTGCCTGGTGTCACAGGCATGGAGTGAACACCAGTGTGGATACTGGAGTACCATACCCCATTCAAAAACACTGACACCAGTAACCACCACATATGCACATGCCTGCCCACCACTGCATGTGTCAGGGGGGAACAGGGTCAACAAGTGTACAATAGGCTCCACATCGATACATACAGTGGCACACTAGTCCTGTAATACCTGTACATGGAATGTGTCAGCGGACATGGTGTGTCAGCTATGGACATGTAGGTCACTGTACCCCTCCACACCCCACAATGTCCTACACAGTATGTACCTCCCATGACAACTACAGATATGGTGAAGGACACAGACATATGCAAGTAACTGTGTCAATGCACTCAAACACCACAGATCTCACACAGACTACCTACATAGAGGTTACCACTGCTGGATATACATAGTTTGGTCATATCCATGACAGTTGTCTCCCAACCATGGTAACACCTCCAACATCCACAACACAAATTACCTATGTCTGTCATCCTTGTCACTGCAGTATAGAGCACATGGTGGAGGTACAGGACCCTACCCACAGATATGACATACCCTGTAGTAGACCACACAGAATTAAGAAGCAAGCCTCCCCATGAGTAGATGTCAGACATACCCCTGCTGAATGTTATGCTGATAGGTAATATGCCATATGAGTCACCCTGTGTAACTGTTTGTACGGAGCAGGTACGATCATAACACGTGTCACAAGGGGCAGGGTAGCATAACAGTATTCTGCTGTAGGCCCAGGGCCAAAAGCACACTACCTACCTAGGATGCAATGCACACCTATTAACACATTGCAAATGGAATATGTGAGGTGGAATGAGTGTGCTAGTGACTGGGTGCATGTTGTGTACTGGTGTGATTGCTCACCATGACTGTCTGTCTGTCATGGTAGTGTGTGTCCTTGGTGTGAGGCCAGAGACAGGTGTGTGGGGTATTGTGATCAACACATACTACATTGCCATATGTTGTGCTGTGTTACCCTGTATGTCACTGTGGTGTAGGTAGGGTTATGGCAAGTATGAGTAGTGTGCAGTACCAGTGAAATATATAACATGTATTGTGTGCAGTGCATGGGCTGATAATGTTCCCCATACAGTACCTTGATTCAAACCCCCAGTGTGAGGTTGTGTATTGTACCTGAAACAGTGTGTTGACTGCTGCAGTATACTAGTCTGTTGTATGGAGTGTGCCAGGTACTGTTGCACAGTTGTCAGATGAGCACTGATATCTGGTCATGTACATGTGTATCCCCCAATAGACAGACAGATGCTATATATGGTGCCTAAGTTATATCACTGCAGTCAAGTATAATGTGTATTATGTGTGCTATAGTCTGCTGACAGATATTGCTGACATATTTCCCTTCTCCTTTTCAGGGACATGGTTCACCAGTGGAACCCAGTCTACTCCGCTGCAGAAGAGGAGGAGATACACCAGAGCCTGGTGTGGGATTTCGCTGTACTCTTTTCCCGCACCAGCCAGAACCAGCAGGAGAGGGCTGCACCGTGGCAAGACCTGGTCCATCAGGTAAATGACATAGGCACACATAACCGGACATATGAGCAGGTACACCATCGCTGCAGTGATTTAATTAGAAATATCCGTCAGCGTGCATCGGATATCCACAGGCAGCAGCTTGCCACAGGTGGTGGGGTGGCTAGACATCCCCTCCTCACCAGACTGGAGGGACTACTCCTGAGTGTTGTGGCTCCAGCACAGCAGCAACAGCAACAGCATACATGTGTAATGATGGAGGCTGGAGCCACACAGCAGCAGGACACAGAGCATGCAGGTAGCATGCCATGTGTATAGTGACCATTCTGTACACTGTTAGGTTATGCATGTGTGGGGTGTGTCCTCGATTTGTAGCTGTTATCTTGGAAATTATTGTGCATTAGTGATAACCTCATTATCTGCAGTACACCTGTGGAAGCTAACTGTTGCACTACTGAACGTAACATGCCCACAGTATCAATGGCACGGTTGTGCCCACTGATGATGAATGTCTCTTTTCCGCAGGTCCCTCTGGTGTAACAGCAAGGCAGCCTATCCATGCTGGTGAGTGTGTAATACCATTACCTTCACAACTCTGTATACTAATAGTAATAATAGGCTGAAGCAGTAGTGCAATGTGTTTGATTGCAGGTGTGTTTGTCTCTGTGGGTTGATATCTCATATACTGAGGTGTGTGCATGTGTGCATGTGTGCATGTGCCCATGTGTGCATGTGTGCATATGTGCATGTGCCCATGTGCCCATGTGTGCATGTGTGCATGTGTGCATGTGCCCATGTGTGCATGTGTGCATGTGTGCATGTGCCCATGTGTGCATGTGTGCATGTGTCCATGTGTGCATGTGTGCATCAGTGGTGGCATTGTGTACACATTGTAAACTGTGTTTCCTGTCTTACTCCCACAGGTTCTGGTGCTGCTCTGGTGTCATGCAGCAGGGAACCTGAATCAGCTGCTGTGGATAGTGATGATGATACCTGTGTAATGGCACAGGTAGGGGTGCCAGGGTCCGTCATTGGTCAGCCAATTGACAATACACAGCTGTCGACCCCATCTATGCGCATAGTCATCCTGCCAATACATCCTTTGTCACCAATGTCCCCAGGTGATGGACAGGATACAGTGGGCTTTGACCAGAGTAATGTGGTACTGGTGGCACATGCATCCCCACACTGCAGCCATGGCCAGGGCCCTGACACGGTACCGCACAGGCAGACGTCCATGGGTTCTCGTGGGAGCATCCATGGGCGTACCACCCCTGTCAGACATGCCCACAGAGGTTTTTCAACCCCAGCTATGTTCCGGGCTGTAATGCAGGCACAGTCACGTATGGAACAGTACACCAGACAGGGTCTGAGGGAGCTGAGAGCATGTCGCACAGCCATGAGTGACAGTATGCGTGATGTTGCGGCTGCCATCCGCAACTTCACCGAGGTCATTGACAGACGTTGAGGGGACACATTAGATCTGTTCCACAACTATATGTCCATGAACCAGGGCAATGGTGGATGGTTGAGGCATCGACGTGGCCGTATGCCAGCAACAGCAGCAGCTGGCAGCCGTCGCGGACGACAACAGGGCTGCGGCCGCTCACATAGTGCCAGCAGCAGCTCCAGCAATGCTGGGTCTGTGCTGTCATTGGACCGCCCCAGGAGACCACGTGCATGTGGTGCTGGACAGTCCCAACAGGGACTTGTCTCCAGTCAACAAACACCTGCTGACAGTACCCAGTCTGGATTGGTACCTGATACGGTCCATAGCACCCCTGCCAGGCACAGGTACCATGTCCGTGGCCACAGACAGTGATCTGTATGTCCTGGCAGGTACAGTCTGCGGCTGTCCACAAACACCTGTATATGGCAAACATGAGGTGGGACTGTGTGCATTCATACACACATGCAAAGTGATAACACCTAGGGCTGTCGCATACATGCACACACTGCATCACCATTGCCCCATCTTGTACTGCTGTCCCTCACCAACACACACACACACACAGACATGTCAATTGGTTGTATCAGTGGCAGACTCAGGCATACCAGGTCCACACCCTGTGCATATGATGAAACTGTGCCAACTCCTGCAATCTGTAAGATCGGTGCAGGAGCAGGTTAACATGGTGCTGATGCACAGGGTGACTACATAGATGTATTGTAATAGTATGATGTTGACAACAGTACAGTGTAATTATAGCATTGTGGGTATATACCAGCATTCCTGATGCAGTTACAGTATGAATGTCATTGCATTGTTTTGTACACCCATACTAATTACCACAGTGTTCTGTCTGCACATCTTTGCATACTGGTGGTGAGGCTGTGAAGGGATGGCCACCTACATAGGTAGCACAGGGGATACAACAATGTACATATTGATACTCAATGATGGCCATGTCAACTGCGAGTTGCATGCTGTCCACACACGACTCTGCAATGCAGATGTTTCAGGATGTTGATATCTGTGCAGTACTACACAGCAGGTTCAGGGCTCACAAGAGCACATTAGCACTACAAGGTCACACCTCATACCATGCATAACAGCACCAAAACACAGAACTAACTATGACAGGAGGGAGAGTGTCCATAGATGTCAAGGATACTGTGGTGCCAGGACAGGTAGCATACATCATACTACATCTGGAACTGCTGAGTGAGGGCTCAATGTCTATTTGACATGTGTATTATTACAGGTATGAGCACTTGGGTATCAGGCCAGTTATTCAACATTACGAAGGTACGTGGTCTATACACTTGTGGGGGTTGTGACCTGGGAAAGTCTGGGTACTGGCTTAGAGTGCCTGCATATATGCACTGTTACATACTGGAAGTCGTACACCTTGTTTGTTGTAGCATAGTCTACATACAGGCCTGCTGACTGTAGCTTTGTTTGTATGCATGTTTGCCTGTTATATTCCTGAAACACTGATTCCACCTGCGGTGCAGATATACAGTGCCTCTGTAGATCCCTAGTGACATCTGTGTTGCTTACTGTACTGATGTCTATGTGTCACTTGACAGAATGTCACTGTTTGACCTGTTTGCATGTAGCTTGCCTGTAACACATTGCATATGATGTACCTCACATTTGCTCAAGACAGCATTCATATATGCCAGCACTAAAAATTCAGGAGCACTACACCCTCACATAGTCACCTTGAGTACCTTGTTCCCCATTGGCCCTATGTGTCGTTACTTAGTGTGGGAGTCACAATGCTATGGTAGCATGTGCAAAGGTCACCTGTCGATCTACTCTCAGGTCCAGTTGGTGAATCTGTGAGTCATGTGGCAATGTTACAGCTGCCTCATGTACACAGACAACCCTCTCCCCTTCCCATACATGTACAACACATGTGAGAGATGCAACCACATAGCCAAATTGGGGGCTAAGCTCTGTTTACACAGCACTGGCATTCCCTGTCAAGTGGAGTGGGATACTACAGTGAATACAGTACCAGTCTCCCATAGACCTGCCACTACCACAATCCAAACACAGACACACACAGGTACATTACTGGGCTCTCAGAATAGCATCCTGCCTGAGCAGCTGACACCTGCAAAGCAGACACACAAGCAAACATTATGCCAGAGCAGAGCACATGTGACACATAGCTCACACAGCCTGTCTGCCAAACAGTGTCAGGCCATACGGCTAGACAACACACCTGCTACTGTTGTATGAGATACCTCTATTGACACGTACACAATGGTCCTGCTCCCAGGCTGAACAAGGTGACGGTCATGCTGAGCTGCCCGTCGGGCACTATGATCCACCACATAACACAAGCAAAGCAGTCACTCCAAGGCATGTAGCAGTATGACTCAGTCATTGTCTGTGCCAGTGTGTATGACCTCTGACGCACTTCCCTGGACTACATGTTAGGGGACATGGAGGGGCTCTCTGAGGTTGTGGCACAGGCTGGTATGACCCTGGCTTTGGGTAGCATCTCACCCTCACCATGAATGCTGCCACAATATGTAGACAGGTTCATCGGTTTCTGGACGTAATGTATCTTTCAGTGACATCCAAAGGGGATCCAATGCCTGTCAGTGTGGGATTACATGCTGGACATGCCATATTGCTTTGCTTGGGACAGCTTGCACCTTTCACCCATGGGCCATTGTATATTGGCAGAGGCTGTCGCTACACACATACTGCCTTTGTTTGCAAGGCTGACATTACATAGCCACCTACACAGGTAGCACACGGGATGGGACACTAATAGCAATGCTACTCAACAGCAGCAGTGTAAACCTCAAGATGCATGCAGTGGAAACTGTCCTTAGCATGGGGTACAGCAATATCCGTGCAGTAACAGACTCCTGGTACAAGGCTCCTAGGTGCACACCATCAGTGCCAGGTCATTCCTGATACCATGCTTGTCATCCCCTACACATGCACCAAAACAGAACAGGGGGGATGTATCCAAAGGCACCTCAGATACACACATGCCCAGGTTGGTGGCACTGCACAAAGCATCAGAGCCTCTCCATGTGCAACACACAGTGGGTTAGACTGCCTTCAGGTTCATAGCCTGGCACACACCACACTCCCATACCCAGGAAACCCACTTGGCCTTCCTGACAACACTGGGAATATGACGGTCTCTACACACACCATTATATGGTTGTACTGCAACTACCCAAACGTGCAGTGTGAGCATTATTCTAGCTGCAAGACCCTATCTTAAGGTGTCTTATCATTCATTCCCTGCATTGCTATGGAACAACTTGTTACCACTCCCACAAGTGGTGACAACATGCTGCACCTGTTCATCACCAACATGTGGACTATATGCTCCAGACCAATCATGTATCCCTCGCTGGTGGGATGACACCATCTACAACCCACACTGTATAGTCACATACCACATGCAGCCCCTGCACAAAACACCATAGTCATACAGTTGTCTGACGCATATTCCATGTATTCACATGAGGCAGGCTTCGGACATGGGAACTCTTGTATTTCACAGGTACATATGTGTAGGTGGCACACACATACATCATGTGTGCATTGACATTACTGATATAATGTATGTCTTGAAATATTGGGAAAAAAACACCCCACACACATGGACAAATTGTGCGACAAAACTACACATGGCATTTGTAGGATACAAACCCCTACCTAACTATGTTAGATCACTTGTGAGAGTTGCATTAACAGAGCACGCTATTTGCATTACTGGGGGATTGCTTTCTCCTGCTGTACTTATAGGGTGCTGACATCATCAGTGTTTAGACAGTGGAATATGCAGCATGTGTTGTGTAGTAAAAGTTGCCAAAAGGGACATTTCTCATACACATGGGATTACACACACTACTCCTCCATACACAGTCACACACACACTGGGTATTTGCAGGATTCAAACCCCTACTTAACTATGTTATGACACTAGTGAGAGACGCATTAGCAGAGCACACTATTTGCATTACTGGGGGGGATTGCTTTCTCCTGCTATACTTATAGGGTGCTGACATCATCAGTGTTTCGACAGAGGAATATGCAGCCTACCTAACTATGTTATGACACTTGTTAGAGACGCAGTAGCTGAGTGCGCTATTCACATTACTGGGTACAATTTCTGCTCCTGTCATATGTATAGTGAGCTGACATCAT
This sequence comes from Protopterus annectens, assembly GCF_019279795.1. Taxonomy (NCBI): domain Eukaryota; kingdom Metazoa; phylum Chordata; order Ceratodontiformes; family Protopteridae; genus Protopterus; species Protopterus annectens. The sequence goes on along the minus strand of NC_056725.1, from coordinate 1,089,041,780 downwards.
TATGGATGAAGAGGTATGTACATCTGTTACTATCCATCAGTAAGGGGGCGAGCATATCTATGCATTAACTTTGCACAGGCACAGTGGCCTACTGTACTGTGGAGGCAGATGCCAAATACACTATGGATAGCCTTCTGTATTCCCTAGGGACAACAGTCAGGTATTGCACTCTATGGCCATATGTTTACCTGTCAGATGCACGTATCTGTTGCTCATATACTGTTTGTGGGTCTTTATTGCCATAGCCTTCCCTATCTCTATAAACAATGTGTGTACTGTGGGAGATGTTTGCATATGAGTGGGATCCAGTACTTTACTTATGTCTCTGTTGTAACTTCACTGTGTGCACTGGGCAGATGTCTGTATTGTGGGAGGTTCCTGTGTTAACACATAGAAATGCCTGATATGTGTGTGCACCTGCTGAACTGTGACATGGCCTAAGTGTGTGAGCATGCCCAGTTCACAGTTTGTATGGCTTCTTGACTGCCACATCTCATTTATCTAAGTGTGCGAGCATGCCCAGTGTGCCCTTTCCTTATGTTTGGATCTGTGGACCACCACATTTCTGTTTGTGTGTGGACGCCATCTATATATCACATGTACAGTTGAATGTTGGACATCAGGTTGTGTTCTTACTGCCCAACTGCTGTGTGTCTGAACCTAACAGGCATTATGCTGTGCCTGCAGGGTCACCATGGGATAGTTTGCATACAGTTGTCATCATCCTTTCCTGCTGACCAAACAGTTGTATTGTTGTATAGTGTACTGGTGCAAAACTTTCACTGTGGTGGACAGTATAATTGGTTTCAGTCCTATCACTGCTTGTAATGTTTATAGTGAGCATACCAGACTGGTTGAGGGTCAGTTGTGCAGATATGACCATGTTGCATTTTGTTCAGATATGGACAGCTAAGTACATGATTGTCCGACATTGTTAATGTATTCCACAACTTGTGTGGACAGTGACAAACAATGGCCATGTGCCCTAGTCCATTTGTGATGCTAGTCAGAGAGTGTTTGTCCTTCAACACACATTTACTGGTGTTTGCCATGACATATGTCACGGTTAGTGTGTTGTGCCTCTGTCTACCCATGACATACAGGTGATATCCAGGGTACACCTGCCATCACCCATCCAGTCATCATGATTCCTCTGGATGACATTCACTGAGGGACTCCCTGGATATCCTGTAGTGGGAGTTTAGTCGTGAGTGGAGTGAGCTTCTGGGTTGTGGACCAATCAGTACAGCATGTCCTGTTTATGTCTGTGCTGGGGTTCAGGCCTGTCAGCTGCATAGGTCACCAGCATTCAGTGTTTACATGGTGCCACATGTCCATTGATACCAGGTTGGTCATGGCTCTATACATCAGGCACAGTTCACCTCCAGCCAGGCAGTATGGCACTGTGTGGAGCTGCAGTTACTTTACTCAGGCGACACATGGCATCTGTTACAGCTCTGCAATCCTCCTGGTGGGGTATTTGTGTGGTCATTCCAGTTGCTGCAGGTGTCTGCTACAGTACATCCCTGAAGGGCCATTGTACACAATTGTGAGGCTGCTGATGGATGACTGGAGAGGCACATTGACCTACCCTAACCAAGCTGTGCTTACCTTCATGATTAGGTGGGTATATGGTATGTTTCTGTAACCACTACAGACACATGGTTGTCACATGCAGGATATGTGTCACCTTGTGTCCCCAGGTCTCTTATTGCTTCTGATATACTTACTGGGTTAACACCTATGTGGTAATTTCTGGCCATGTAATGTGTTTCCACAGGGGTTGACTATACCCTATTCTGCATTTAGCTTGTTGACATGGCTGTGGCACCACTTGTGTGTTTCTATGTGTGCCTTTTGTAGGTTGCTTGTGTCAGCTGGAGGGTCCAATATAGTGGCCAGTTTGTCGTCCTCTGCAAACCTGTTCAGACAGAGTCCTTCCATGTTGGCCTGTACCTATGTGACATATATAGCATAAAAGAGGGTTCCCAGGACCATGCCTTGTGGGATGCCAGTTGTACCTGGTTTGCAGTCTGCCATGGCTACAGCATGTCTGCCAGGTTAGTTCTGTCCTTGAGCTGGTTTGCAACCCATCTACTTGCATAGGGGTTTATAGTTAGGCTGGTGAGCTTATCTGTACTGCCAACTAGGGTATTGTATGGAAGGGTTTAGCAAGGTCCAGATAGGCTGTGTGATCGACATTCCCCACATCACTGGGCTTGGTGCATGTTTCACATGAGTCAGACATGTGTATGGGTCAGGATCTGCCCTATGACAGCCAGACTGGGTAGGGTCCAATGTCTGTAGGTACCCAATCTCATTATTCATGGGATCCATGATCATCCTCAACATTACTTTGCCAACCTAGATATTCGGGGCTGAGGGGTGATAGTCTGCAGTATCCACTCAGGCACCCCCTTTGTGGTGTGGGACCACTGTTGCTGTACACCGCTCTTTGGGTACATATCCTGTGGTAGGACTGATGTTGCACAGTAATGCTATTTACTGTTGCATTCTTCTTACAGTACTTGTTGGACACAACCCAGGACACCATCTGGTACCATTGATGCTGTGTGCTGTGCTTTGTGGATGCTGGCTGTTACCTCAGCATCTGCAATGTCGGGGGGCCAGCACTCTCCTGGGATAGATATTTGGCAGTTAGGTGCTGGTGGGGAGTTTGCAAAGAATCTGTTAGGTAGGATGTTGGCAATGTGTGTGGGTTTGGTGCATTGTTTGTGATATTAGAGTGCTGCAGAGCATATCTTTGGATTACCACCATGGTTCCTACCATCAGGTAGGACAGCTGTGTAATAATCCTTTGTGTCCTGCACAATTTGTATCATCATAGGTTCATAGGTTCATACTAAGCTATCTGCCCTGGCCTTGTTTGAGCACGGACAGACTGTGAGTGGGTCTCAACACCCCTTGCAATGTGCATATCATGCCATGTATGGTTTACTTTCCTAGATGTGACACAGGCATGGCCCCCAGTTTACACCTGCTATCTCCCATGCACTTCAACGGATTTCTCGTGTTGAGTTTGTGTGCGGAGCTCAGCCTATCATGGACTGGGATTCTGTTCCAGAGTGTCCTGAGCCTCTTGGTTATGGATCTGTCCCTCCAGCACATCCTAGTAGTCTATGTGTATAGGTTCAGATATCTCACTGTGGTGTGTCTGCTGGATTTGGGGTTTCTGCAGTGGAGCATGTCCATTCATTCTGGATTGGGCATGGCCTTGTACATCAGGCATACATCACCTCTGACTGTGCAGTATGCGTCTGAATTGGGCTGTGGTTTCTTCAGCCAGGCTGCAGATGTCCAATGTTTGGACCCTTTATCCTGTTGGTGGGGTACATTTGGGGTCTTTCTGACTGCTGCATGTGTAAGGTAAGGTACATGCGGACTGGGGCATAGTTGTCACGTATGGGCCTGATAAGGGAAGGGTATGAGGGCACAGTGACCTCTGTAGCTCTACATGTGCATCCTTTCATATTAAAGTTGGCAATATAGCAGGTCTTCCTGGCCATCTTGGCAATGTGTGTGTCACATGACAGGTTACCCTCCACTTGTGTCCCTAGGTCCATGACTACTTCTTCCATACATTATGGATTGCCACCTATGTCATACTTTGTGTGTGCCTTGTTTAGTATTTGTTGGGACATTCATACTCTGACGTGTCTTCAGGAAGGCTGGTTGGGGTACCTGGGCTTGTGTGTGGGGTCTGTAGCAGGCTTCAAACAGGTACACAGTTTGAGACAGTGTTACTCGTCCGTGGATAGTCCATGCTGCTTCTTGCTGTGGTGCCAACCTGGGGTTGTGGTTATTCTTGATAATTACTGGTAGCCACACTCCTATTGTCATGTGTTCCATGTTTTGGAGCTGTAGAGCATGGTATGAGACATAACCTGGTAGTATTAGACTGCTCTTCTGGGCCTTGCCCAGGTTTCTGTTACAGAACACATATTACCATTCTCCATGCTGTGGTGGGTTTGGTCTGCATGCACCTTGCAGGTTAGACTTCTGGCATTGGGAAGCATTACGTCCAGGTTATTATCCCTTGTGCTACCTATGTTGGTGGGTTTGTGTTTCCAGACTTACCTATTCCAGGCACAGTGGGGGTGACAGCAGCCTTTGACAGTATCTACACAGCCAGATGTGCTGGGTGCGTGCCATCCCTAGCAGGTGGGGCATCATGTCTTCCTCAGCATGTCAGCCCAGGCTGTCAGCCATGTGTTCCCCCTTGCTAACGCCAATACCTCAGCCAATTATTGTACTTGATCTTGTTGTTTTCATAGTGTGGAATCATGCTTGGTGAGGGTGAGATGTTAGGTTGGGTCTTCATGTTTGCATATTCTAGATGGTGTTACATTGCTTAACACATGACAATCATGCCTCAGGTGGTGCTGCAGGGCTGCCTCTGTTGGATGCACATACTACACTCCCTGTACATGTTTGAGAGCAGGTTATGTCATTTTAGGCATCCCTGTTACTATATGAGTGAGTTAGAGAGGGGTATCATTCCCAGGGTTCCTACTGAGCCAGTGTATGTGCTATGCGTTGCCTCTTTGCCAAGGCCAGGGCATACTGGGCACGCCTCCTTCTGCCTACTTGGGCAGGCTCAGGTTGTTCCTCCTCCGAGTCACGCTCTGCCTGTGATGGCCTTGGCAATGGTGGGGGGCTGTTTGACCCGGCCCTATGCTGGTCCTGCTGCAGCTGTTTTCGCAGGATCATATTATGTAGCATAGCACATACCATGACAATTTGGGTACATGTAGTTGGTGAGTACTGCAAGGCTCCACCAGATGTGTCCAGACACCGGAACTGTGACTTGAGCAGCCCAAACACACGCTCTATTACATTACGTGTTTGTGCGTGTGCCTCATTATGGCATTCCTGTTCAGGTGTGTGTGCATTTCTGATGGGTGTTATCAGCCACGGCTCCAGTGCATAACCTGCATCCCCCACTAGGTGTCCATGTGGGATGTCCCCATTGGCAAATGTCTGGTACAGCTGCGTCAAATGCCAGATATGGGAATCATGGTAGCTCCCAGGGCAGCCAGCACACACATTCATTATTATGCCCTGGGCATCACACACGACCTGGCAGTTGATGGAGGGAAAGCCCTTGTGGTTAATGTAGGCCCTACCCCACTCACCGGCTGGTGCTTTGATGCATTTGTGCGTGCAGTCTATTGCACCCACTACCTCAGGGTATTCCGCTATTTGCTGGAAGAGACGCATATTGCTGGCCAATACCTCACAGGCATTGGGGAAATATATATGATCACCGACATGTGCTGACATAGCATCCAGGAACTGGTGCAGTACCCTGGAGGCTGATGCCTGTGATATCCCCATCATATCACCAGTTGGTCTCTGGAAGGTACCTGTTGCTAGTATTCTTAGGCCAACACATACCTTGGTTTCCACAGGGATGGGTTCCCCTCTGTTGGTTCTGTGTGTGAGGCATGGCCTGCACAGCTCTGCAATTTTCTGCAGGAGGTCTCTGTCCACTCTATAGCGCTCCACTATCTCCAGCTCATGTAACCCCTGGTAGGTGACCCTGGGCCTGTACACTCTTCTCCGTCTCCTGACTGTGGGTTGTCTGGCAGCATTTACATTGTCACCACCCTCAGCAAGTCTCCTATGTCTCCTTATGACAGGCCCATGCAGCTCCTAGCATGTTTGGTCTGAGTGCAGCTTTTTCAGTTTTCACTTCTACTAGCTTATTCCTGTCTTGCTGTATCTCTTGAGAGAAACATACTGCAATGCTGTTTGCAGTGTTTTAAGTGCTGGGCTGGGCTTGTACTCTGCCTGTGTAATTGCCTGCTTCTAATTGTTTTCACCTGCTACCTCTACAGGTATTCCCTGCTAGTTTCCTACTATTTCTCCTGCTTCCTTTTCCTCTCTGTTTCCTCAGGGGGGAGCAGCGCGCATACAAGTGAAAACACGCTCACAGTGGCTACCACGTGCACACACATGCTTATACGGACTAGATTCTGCTTATTCGGGTTAAAACGTGCGCACACCAGCGCAAACAGGTTTACAGATCTTTAAACAGGCTCCTACATGCTTACTCTGCCTTACACGCGCACACTCTGTCTTACTCACGCCTCCCAGCACGCACACGCACGCATGCATGTACAGCAAGAAACTTTGGTGTTGGCCACAGTGTACACCTTCCATTTCTTGACTTTCCCATGCTTATCTGTTGATACTCCTCTTTTTCTGAAGTGTGATTGATATATTTCACATACCACTTTGCTCCAATGAGCTTGCTTTCTTCCTGACATTCCCCCCTGTGATGTCACCTATCTCCAACTCTGTTACTCCCCCTTATCTAACTCTTACACTACACGGACTGTGCTCATTTGCTATGTGACAGTGTGATTCACTATCCTACCATTCATTTACATAGGATTGCCTACTAATGCTTAGTTACATGTCTTACACTCAGCTTCCCCCCTTAGCAACCACTAGACGGTGGCCATGTTGTTTTTGGTCTGCTAGTCCCTGCATTGCAAATCATGCATTACATAAAACCCTCATTTGTGGGTTTCTAACCTTCATTTTTCAGTTTTATATAGTGCAGCCCGTTTGCGCGGGGCTGCGCTGCATTTAAACATCGCCGATCTCCGAAAAAAAAAAAATTTTCATGTTTGCATCGGTTTACCATGCCAATGGCCACATATTTGGCCATTGGCATGCTGTCTGTAACATTTGCACACTTTATTTGGAGCTGTCATGGCTCCGTTGTGTTATTTGCAGTAACGTACTCAGTTGTCAACTGAGTACATTTCTGCAACTAACACGACTCTTACACTGGCTGGTTTCAGCTTCGTGGATTGCTAATCTACCTCATTTGCATGCCTTTCATCTGCAAGTGGGGTGATTAGCATATCCACGCCCTGCCCATGTAAGAGTCATTTTAGCTTTCTCTTACATGGGATTTTGGGCTGTTCCTGGATCGCAATGGCTGCATGGAGTCTTACACGGCTCTTAGACTCCATGCAAGCCATCGTGAATCCTGCCCATATATCTATAGGTATATATATATATGTGTATATATATATATATATATATATATATATATATATATATATATATATATATATATAAATATGTGTGTATATATACACACACACATGTATATATATATATATATATATATATATATATATATATATATATATACAAAAAGAAAAGAAAAGAAAATAGAACATAAGGATGCAGAAATATTTAATGATGTAAGTTACAAAAGGTATGGAAATCCTTTGGCTGTAGAAACTGTGTTTAAGGAATGACCCGTGCAAAAGAGTAACTATGATTTTAAGTTATGGTGTCGACCAGGGAGGGAGTTTGGGGAGATTAATGACTTAATAATTGGGTAAAGGTGCATAACACTAGTGCCTTATTTCAACATCTAAAACTTTTTTCTTTATATAGTTAAAAATTAATATTCTATATTGTTCTATATGTCGGGGGGGTAAGAAGGGGATGAAGAGCAAAACTGATATGTTGATTGATAGTCTGTCTAAAGGCTGGCTGTAAAGGCATAATCATACCTGTAAGAAAATAGCTATTAAAACAGGTACAATTTGGAGAGAGGGTGGAAAACCCATGACAGTTTAATACAGATGTTAATGATAACTGCAGTTGCTCAGAAAAAAAAAAAAACTTGTAATGCTCAGTGTAGATGATAAGAAGGCATTTGGCATAGTTGAGTGGAGCTACTTGTATGGCATCTTTAGCAGGACAGGATTTCTTGGAGAATGTATTACTTTTCTGAAGAATGGATGTACTTCAAATTATCAAAGTACACAAATATCGAATGATTGACCATTGGTCCTGAGAGGTCAAATCCAAAACACCAAAAAAGCACGTTTTTGAAGGGGGCAAGCTCCCCTCTGGCCCTTCAACCCCTGATAATTATATATGCCAACTCCAAGATCACTCTTTACTGGAAAAGGACAAATTCCCCAATCCCCACTGTTTACAATCTCGCATGGAAGTAATATCAGCAGAAACAATCAAATGAGTTTTGGTCACTTCTGATGATATAAAAAAAATTGGCATTATGAATGCTCGATTATATGTCTGATTTCCATGTATCTATATCTATATAAATATATATATATATATATATATATATATATATATATATATATATCTACACACACACACACACACACACACACACACACACACACACACACACACACACACACACACACACACACACAAATAATTATATATAATACACACACACACACACACACACACACATATATATATATATATATATATATATATATATATATATATATAGGCCATTTGCTCGACTGAGCAAACGACCAAAATACAAATGGCCGGGCATACTTATGCAAAAGTGCTTTTCACCGAAGAAGCACATTCGCATAAGTATGACTGTTGCCAAGGCTGTACCATAGTGTGGGTAAGGGAAATTCCCTTTTCTCCACTGTAGTGTGGTCTCGCAGGGAGAATATTAAAGTAGGGGGGTATGGGGGCACAGCCCCCACAGGGGGGTGCAAGGGGGGTGAAGCCCCCCTGCTGAGATGTAAATGTAGTGGGTTTTTTTGTTACACTCTTTAACGAAAGTGCTTTTTTGATAAAAGCGCTTTTGTTAAAGTGTGTTTGTTTTTTATCAATTTGGACATTTGCTCAGTCGAGCAAACATCCTAGATCTATATATAACTCGAAAGTTGCTACTATAAAATTGCCAAATTCGCTACCAACTCCACTCATTCTACACACCACTGCATCTGCCTCCAGAGTCTCCAATGGTTAGAACTCCCTAATCAACTCAATTTCCTCCAACTTACTACTGCACACAAACTAATCTTTAAACCTACTGCTTGCCCAGCATTATCTAATACCTTCACCATATACAATCCTCCAAGGCCCCTAAGATCTAGCCACCAAAATCTTATTTCAGTTTACAAACCCAAACGACCCCCTGGCCAGCTCCTACTTTCCTATACTACAGCAAAAAAATGGAACTCACTTCCTTCCCTTCTAAGAGCCACTACAAGCTATGAACACTTTAAATCTCTTCTTCATTCTCACCTCTTCCAAAATTGGAAATGTAATTGTATACTTCCTACCTAGATCTCAATTTATCCTAGTTCTATCCCACCCCCCCTGGTTCACCCTTCTTCTGACTCTCTCCCTAGCTCCCCTCCCTTCTTCATTATCTCCTCCTTCCTCCCTGATTAAACCCTTTACCTTCCTTCAAGTGCTATGCTCACTCTCACCTTAACTCTTTTGCCTTTTTCTCTAGGTGGTCTCCTGGACTCAACCACAATTTGAACACTAGTTTTCTGTTCTATCCTCTTCTAACACCTCTCCTTTAATTTCTTTGCTTCTTCTTTATTCTCCCATGCATCCATGCTCTTACATTCAAACTCTATCTATAATTTGCTTTCCTTTCCTACTTACTAACTTCACACTTGCACTAATATATCTTTTTCTTATGTATAGTGCCCATTGCACCTCATTCTTGTTTGGAAATTGTTAAAGTATTATACTATTAGAACAGAGTGTGTTTTTGTGTGTAATGTACTAGTTTAGATCTTTTCTGCTGTTTTTTTTTTGTGTGTAATGTATTATCGTGGAGCTTTTCTCCCCGGGCCTCCACTGAAAACGGGCTTTCGGGCCCAGTGGACTTCCCCGGTTATCAAACTGGAAATAAATAATAATAAATAATATATATATATATATATATATATATATATATATATATATATATATATATACATAGGACTTGTCTCCACACATTACTATCACAGCACAGCTTTCTAAGAAGTTTTGCTTTATGAGTTCCCTTCATAGGAATACCTAGTTTATCTCCTCCTCTCTGCAATATGTATGGAACTATTGACAGTTTAGGATGAAAGCATATAAATGAAGGAATTAGCAAATTAAAATATTGTTGTTTGTGCGATGCCCATGCACTGGCCCAGTAATCAAGGAGCCTCTGTCCTCCCCACTTACACCAGTGAGGGGCATCCACATTGAGAAGGATAACAAACACACACAGTAAAGTACAATTTCCCTTAAGAGCACACAGAGATCACAGTCGGTTTGAGGCTGGTTTCTCCCTTTCTCTCCAGAACCCCAATAAGATGCCCCACTGGCACAGCTATAGGGTACAGATCTCAGCCTAGTGGTCAAGCTAAACCTCCAGCACCCTCTCTGTCCAACCAGTGCTTTGTGTCCCTGCCCAAGTAGCTGACACATGCACACTCTTTAATATAGGAGTTATAAGCAAACACACAGACACTCCTAGGGAAGGCTGGCACAGGTTCTCCAACTATGACCCTTCCTGCCAGTCTATGAGGTAGTACCAGCTGCCACCAGCCACTATCATCTGCTAAATAGGCCCTTACCAAAAAGTGTCCAGTTATTACTGTACAATATTATTATCCAAATAGTAAGTCTGACTGAGCAGCAAGACTATTGGAGTAGCTTTGCACAGTATCACTATATACATGCAATGTACTCTAGAGCTTAAATTATCTCTACACAAAACTGCCACAGTTGAAAGGTTTAAAAATATTTAATAATAAATAATAAAAACACAAGACAATACTTCTTACTACACAGTGCTAGTCAAGAGTTCAGAGATCACAGGAAAATGCTTAAAATAATACTGTAGAGTAGTCTGACATAAATATAGAAAACAGCTAGTCTAAACGTATTATTTTCTATCTAGTCCTTAAGAGAAACATGAAAGTCTAAGATCCTTTGTACATACAGACAGAGCAAAGGCAGGGTATTGGTGAGTAGTCAGTTCTGAAGACAAATGCAAAAATGCTGTCCTTTCTTTCTGTCTTTAAATTGATAGTACAGTACTGCTTCACATTACATCATTCTTGACACTTCTCTGGTTTCCCAGGCTAACAGAAACTCAGAATTTACATTTCTGTTTGATCTTGCACCTGGTTAGGAAACTGTCAAAGGAAAATATACTTTAAAAATTATCAAAACACGGTAGGTTCAGGTTAAGGCACTTTAATCTTGCATCAAGGAGACAAAATGTGCTAATACAGTTTGTCTAACTAGAAACAGGAAATACTTACATTTTTATACACTTTCTAATAAGACATTGCCTACCAAGCTGACGTAGTGAATCACAAGTCTTGTCATCATCATTTACTAATAATTGCTTTCATAAAATTTTGCTGATTTATCAATTTTTGTGAGAAACTTCCTAAGGAAAACAACGTGGCCTTGGCTACCACTGGTTAGATACATGCAATGTTACCATTCAAGGTACTATGGCTAATTCAAGCACAAAGCAAGCAGTTCATTTCTCTAACAATCCTTTGTCTACACTATCTCTAAGCTTCTGCAACTGAACATGTTCTCATACTTCAACAGAGCTGATTGTTTAAGATCATTACATTTACAGGATATAGCATTGTTCATTCATTCTCTCCTGACCTAGCAGATAACCACCTGCTTCTCAAGTACATTTCAAAAGGCATAAACATGAATATTGCTGTGCAAGCAATTACTAGGTCTGAGGGCATCTTGCAAGTTTCAGAAAGCACACTGCAGTTTCAAAAAGCATCTTTTCAGTCTCATATGAAACTCAGCTATATATGAAATAGTGCATATAAAATAGAATGAAAAACGTGTTAACTTATTTAGCTTCTAATTAGCATTAAGCATACACACATTAATACATATTTTTCTGACAGAAACCAAAGAAATTAAAGGCAGTTTATATGTAAAATCTAGCAATTAACACTGGTCTCAAAACAATAGAAATAATCTGCTGGTCCAGACATCACAGCTCTGAGTTTGAGATCAAATAGTCATGCAAGGCTTGACTTCTCAGCTTTCTTCCAGCAGAGTGCAATGTTGTTACATTTTTGACATTCAACATTTAACACAATTTTCTTCCATTTGAGAGATCAAGCCTGTGCTTATATTAATATTTACAAATGACAGAATTATTTACAAAATTCTGTCTAGCTAGGCTGGCAGCCTTCACAGTTTGCTAATGATATTTTAATAACATTGGCTAACCCATGTAGTGACCATTCAAATCTGTTTTGTATATTAAGAGGATTCTTGTGAGATTTGTGGGTGTGTTACAAAGACATACATCTGGAGCTCTTCTACCCAGGCCTCCACTGAAAATTGGCTTTGCTCCAAGTCAGAATTTTCCTGTAAAGAAATATTAAATAAATAAATAAGGTTAATATGCAAAAAACAAATAGTGTACTGGTAAACTACATGTAATCAAAAAAGCTAAGGGACTGTATTGTTTCTTGGAGTGCAATAACAGGTTGACGTATTTATGGATACTGTTAGTTGTGATGGTCGATAAAGCAAGAGAGTTAATTTAGCATAAGAAAAACAAGACACGTTTTTTTTATCAAGTGAAAGGATCTCTTGCTGGATTTGGATCAAAGAGTCCAGACTCTTCTAATGTTTATCGTACTTCAACAATAATAAATAGGACATGTGTTATTGGGCCTTTACCAACAATTTTAGATTAGAAGTGAAGCAATAGCCAATTAATTTTTTTTGGGCCAGGGAGAAAGCCCACTGAAAAACTGATGTTACCATCATCTACGAGGAAATTGGGCCTACCAGATCTGGATGGTTATTGTCAGGCTATGCAGTTAAAATTATGTTATTGCTGTCTAACTGACTGCTACAAATCTATATGGATAGAAATGTTGGAGAGAAATAAAGGGAAATTGGAAGAAATTAATGTGTTTTATTGGTTAGATTACTCTAAAAGAGACATAAAGATGACAGAGTGACAGAATTAGACTGTTAGAACATTCCCAGAGGTGGTTTAAAGATAAAATATGTATTAAATAGCTAGACAGGATGATACCTATGGGGGACAGGTTTAGGAATAGATGAGAAAGAAATCAGAACTAGGGAATAAATGAAATAAAGACAGCATTGGCTTTATAAGGGCAAAGTAGGCCCAAAAGTCGGAAGGTACACTAACTGGAAAAGTGAAAATGGCAGTCTATGATTTTACAGAGCCAGTGGAAAAGGGAAACTATTATTAGAATAGGAAGCTCTGATATGGGGTACGGTATGCAAAGGAGCAATATAAACAAGTATGTTTATTACAATATAAGCTATATAATCATGCAAGTTTCATATCTTTGTAGGATCATAGGATCATAGGAAGTTACTAGGCTATTGGCCCTGAGGCCCTTACAAGCCTAGGAGGGCAGGCCCCTGCACGTACGGTAGTTGCACGGCTCCAAAAACCAATCGCATTCCAAAAAACTTGTAGAGCCAGCAAACAGTGACAGGCAAAAAGTAATTTATTAATTGGAAGACATAAAGCTAAAAATAAAGCAAACCGGCTTCGGCTGTCAAGCCTTCTTCAGTGCATTAAATTAGTTAAGCATACGTGCAAATATATAAAGTGTAGCACCACCTGAAGTCCATAGGTGTAAATTGCATCCTTCATTAAAGATATTTATTCAAACCTAGGGGAAACAGGGCACCCAATTTAATAATCTATTTTTCCCATATTGTTTAATAACTGATGCCATCCTGATTTGTTATTACTGTTTTGCTGTATCCTATCAAACACTGTAAATCTAAATGTGGGTTTGGGGTGTTTTGTGTATGTTTATAAAGTGCACTTGTTAATTTACCAGTTCTGATATCACTAAAGTGTTCTGATATTCTGAATTTGACACACATGGATGTTTGTCCCACATAAGAAGGCTGAACAGTTGCAAGAAGCCATATAAATCACCCATTCAGACTGACAATTGGCAAAAAACTTTATAGAAAATACCTGTCCAATATTTTTACTAGGAAATTCTTTCATCTTAGACATGTTCTTACAATGGGTACAGTGTCCGCATGGGAAGCATCCCTGCAAGGGCCCCCCTTCCAAAGTTATTTGTTTAGGGCTGTCATCAGATCTGTTCACTTGTTTATAGTGGTTCAAAAATGAACCAATATTCTTCCCTCTTCTATAGGAAAAGTGACATGTATCCTCTAACAAGGTGCTAAGCTTGGTGTCAGCCAGTAGGATGTTCCAGTGTCTGCGGACACTGTTGATGAGGACATCCATATTTCTCCCATAAGGGATCACCAATTTGATTTGGGATTTATGGCTTTGTTTTTGTCCCTATACTGGAGTAGGGTATCCCTATCTTGATTTGCAGCACAATGTCTGCCTTGAGCGATGTCCCCTTTCTTGTATCCTCGGTCATTGAACCTATTAACCAAATCAGACTCATATGTATGATACGTCTCAGCATCAGAACAAATCCTCTTCAGGCATACAAATTGTGACTTTGGGATGTTTCTGCATATATGGGGGGGGGGGATGAAAGCTGGAAGCATGGGGCAAGGAGTTGTATTCTGGGTATTTCCGATAGACCTCAGTTGTCAATGTATGGTCTGCAGTCCTAGTTACTAATACATCCAAAAAAGTGATTTGGTCAATGTCAAATGTTATCTTAAACTGAATGCCCCATTTGTTCTCATTCAAATATGTGACAAACTCCTTGAGGTATATAATGTCAGACCTCCATACCAACCAGCAATCCTCCAAATATCTCCTCCATATGTCGATCTCATCCGTGTATATATTATGGGCTCTGTCATAAATGATCTGTTCTTCGATGTAAGCCATGGAGAGATCGGCATAGATCGGAGCAAACGAGGTCCCCATTGCAGTGCCTTTAGTCTGTAAATAACAGTTGTTCCCATAGTATATAATATTTTTGGTTAATACATGCTCAGCCAAACAGAGCAATAATGTATTGTAACCTGGTGGATATAATTCAGACTTGATTAACCAATATTCTAAGGCATCTAAACCTGCCCAATGGGGGATGTTGGTATATAATGCAGAAACATCCAAAGTACCCAAATACCACCCTGTTTCCAATTGCATGTCTGATATAATCTGAAGAAACTCCATAGTGTCCTGAATTCTAGCTCTAACACATTTAAGCAAAGTCCAAAATAGTAAATTCAAGGAATCCCAACAATAGCCAAAACTGTAGCACAAAATTGATTCCAAGAAGCAAAGTGTCATGTTTCAACTGGTTTAAAACAGGTTTAATGTACCACACTAAAATACAGGTTGAGCGCTTTCTTCTACTGACCGTCGATTTCATCAGAACACTCATCATTGATCTCAGTTCCTTATATGTCTGTTACATTCCCACCCTTAACAGAACAATTAAACAATTAATCAATTAAAATTGATGTTTAAAAAAATACATTTAAAAAAAACAGCGTACATACATTATGTGTATTTCACATGAAACATGAATAATAAAGAAACTTTCTATTCTAATAAAATACATTCCTTCAACAATTTCTATCCTATTTATAATGTAACCCTATAGTGGAATATTTAGCTTCTATATTCCCAATACTCCCAGAATTCTCACTATATATGTACTTATAAACAATTCTGCAATATTTACCCATCATTTCTTATATAAATGTTTATATATGAATTCTGTAGTGAATACTAATAAACTATATTATACTCTAATGAGGGGTTTTGTAGGTATGTATTCATTAATTCCAGGGGAGCTTGCCGCATTTAATCTTATCTGCCATTTAATTTCCTTCTCCCCCAGTATGGCTTTGTTGTTACCCCCTCTAGGATCGCTCCTAACAACTTCCAATATAGCAAACTTGAAGGATTCACATCCATTGCTGTCTTCTAAATGTCTGTATAAAGCATTATTCCTGTCTTTCCTTTTGATACAATAAAGGTGGTCATGAATCTGGTTTCTCAGTCTTCTATCCGTTTTCTCCACATAGTAACTGGGACATGATGTACACTTCCCTAAATATATGACATGCTGTGTCTGACAGTTCCCTTTTTTAAAATTAATTATACTCCTAATATCATTCTCCAAACGTATGTTTATCCTCCATAATAGTGTGGCATTGGTTACAATGCCCACATTTTGTAGTTCCTTCCAAGTTCTCATTGAATATATGTCTCATAATGGAAGTCTTAAATTCTATCATCTTTTTGATATTCATCCCTTTTTTATATACAAAAGCAGGTTTTTCTCCTATTCTACCATACACAGTTTCATCACTGGTTAATATGTTCCAATTTTGTTGTATAATGTTCTTGATTTCACCTACATATGGACTGAACTCTAATATGTAAGCCCTTTGATATCCTGTATTATCTGTATGCTTTTCTGTAATATCCTGGATAAAGGTAGCATTACCCAAAAGGGGGTACATATTTGTTCCCCCATTCTCTAATCACATATCCAGTGATATATTTAATTAAGTTATCAGGGTATCCCCTTTCTCTGAATAATTCTCCATTAAACATGATTTCCTTGACCATATCCTCCCTAAGGGTAGTCATTCTGGCTGCCCTAATACATTGCCCCTTTAAAATGCTTTTTTTCTGAGTGTAGGGATGATTACTGGAATATTCCAGGTACGAGTTACAAAAAGTCTCCTTCCTGTATATTCTGGACTGAAAGTTGTTTCCATCGTTGAATATAAATGTATCCAGATAGTTGATACCCATCCTACTATAATTATAAGTACATTTTAAATAAGGGCTACTGTGATTTAAGCAAAGGTTTAAGATGTAATGTTAGGAACTGGGATAGTGGTTCTGTGATCGAGCCTCTGCCTGAGACAATAGGTCGGCCAGGAGGGTTTTTTGATATTTTTGTGGATTTTGGGTAAAAAATATATATATATTGACTGCAAGGATCAGATACTGTGAGATGATACGGAATATCATCTGCTATGATTCCCTCCTCCCTGGCTGATTGCAAAAACTCATCTATTTGCTTCTTAAAACCTGGTGTAGGGTCTATTACCATATGTGTATAATACCTATTGTCTGACAATTGTCTCATAGCTTCACAGTTGTATAGAGACCAATCTTGAACCACAATAGCTCCACCTTTGTCTGCTGACAATATTACCAATTTCTTATCTGCCAATTCACGAATCATGTCCATCTCCTTATGGGACACAGTATTGTGTTTTGCCCAAATATCCCTAAAGTTAAAGTGTAGATCTTTGAGAATAGAGTTGTAAAACATAGACACATTGGGATGCATGGGTGGGATGAAGTTTGATTTGTGATACCTGAATCTGGAGTTAGGTTCTGAGTCAGCTGTTGTCTGAAAAAATAATTTCAAATTCAGTAATCTACAAAATTCAGAGGCATCTTTAGCAAATGTGTCTTCAAGAACAAAGAAACCAGGTATAAAGTTGAGACCTTTATTCAGTATTTTTATATGTTTGGGAGACAATTCAGTCGATGATATATTCAACACATTATTTATTTCTGTACAATAAGCCTCAACAGATCTACCATGCTGTCCACCCCTGTGTCCCCCCACCCCCCCGTTTACACTTGACCCTAAAGGGGTGGAAGAATTCCTCCTTTTGGAAACTGGTGAGTCGGAGGTGTGTTGTGTATTGGACTCCAAAGTCGTAGAGGATTCTTCCCCTGATTCATCACAACTAGATGTACTGGATTTTTTAAGGATGGACCGGGGTCTTTTCCGTTTTGTTACCTTCCTGTTAGAATAATCAAATCTGACATGTTTATTGGTTGAGAACAGATGCCCCCCTCATAGTCAGTGAGATCTCAGTAGAACTTACTCGTTTTCTTATCTTTCAATGTTTGCTCTATGGTTAGGAGATCCTGACCTAGTTTCTTTAGGTTGTTTAAGTAACCATCCTTCCCTTCAAATTTGACAATATCATCGCACATATCTGTAATCTCCAAAATGTCCTCGTCAATGATCCTATCGTGATATGAGGCCAGAATCTTAACAAATTTTATTGATGTCTTATGCTGTGCCACGCCCCGTTGTTCTAGTAAGATGGGGTCCGCCTCAGAAACTAATGGTTGCGTACGGACTCTAAGCCCTCTAGGTGATATATCTTTTGCTATATAAGCCTTAAAAAGTTTGGCATGCCACACATTGGCCCTTAGAGTCCTCATACTTTTGTTCAGTTTGTGAAAAGTGACCTCACATCTATTTGTTGTTAAAGGGACTTCATTGCTATTATGTTCACCCAGATTGGTAAGGCCAAAAGCCACTAGGTCATCTCTGTCAGATGAAAGGCCTTTCAATAAATCCATAAATTCCATATTGGATTGAATCAATACCCAAACAATATTCGTCAAAAACTATAAAAAGTGAATTGACTCATATATGATAAAGAATGGCAACCATGATCAAAGTATATATAATGTTCAATTGAATTGTGAACAATCAGTGCCAGGCCCTCAGTCAAATTATTCATATATTCAACACCGCTATGTTGCATAAATCATGAGGACAAAAAGGCCCCTGCTGTCATTTATAATCAAAAAGATACTGAAAAATGTGAACAATAATAGCTACTCTGCTGGGTTGTTTCCCCTTATAAGTGCTTGCAATGCTATGTCCACATAAGAGCATCAAAAATCTCCACAATCTGTATGATAGAACAATATCAGCCCCTGTATTAATAAGTGTGCAGTGCTAAGTTCCATAAATATTATCCAATTGTAATGCAACGTTGCCAATCAATATCATACATTATAATCAAAAATATTATCAAATCCATCTATTTATTATGGAGATATTGAAAGAGCCCCATATAATATTTTTATTTTGGAAAAATCCCCATGTCACATAAGTGAAATAATGCTTTGAGGCTTAAACTTTATACCTTAATTATGTGGTATGTGAGGGTTACCCAAACAAAAACAGGATAAACTGACAGGACAGGAATCACCGTTCTGAAATAAAAATTATTTCTAAATACTGTGTCCAATTATCTTAAGAGAATGAGAAGTTCCGAAAATGGCCGTACAAGTAGTCAACATATAAAATATTGAAGAAATCACTGACAATGATTCACTAGCATCCCCAACTGGACCCTGCAGAAAATTCATAAATCAAAGATATAAATAAGACAAATAGAATGTCTTCACAAGCCTGTGCTTGTTTGTAATCAAGCTTGTCTCATAAATTGTAAAGCCTTCCTTAAGAAATAAAGTGACAACACCTATCTTTAAGACACCACAAGACCCATAAGTGTTTACATAGGTCTGTAACTAAAACACATATTATACTAAGGTCTAGGTTATCCGTACAATCAATAATTTAATTACTGAGGCATTTCCAAGTTGTATTACTTCTCTACACTAAATACAACATACAGCTGTCCCTTACAAGCCTAGCCAAGAATTTAGCCCATGTTCCGACAAGTCAATACCTGATGCCCATGTTCAGCAGGGACACAGGTGGAATCCCATGGGTGTATTTCCTCTTCCCCATCCAGTTATCCAGGTTGTACTTAAAAAGGGTTAATGAGGTACTCTGTTTGACATGGAGCAGGAGACTATTCCACTGAAGGGGGAGTATCTGGGATACAAATCTGTCCCGCCAACAAATCCTACTGATTTCACAGACCACACTGAGGTCACATGTGCCAGTTACTCAAGTGGAGCTTGACTTGCAAATATGCAGCTGTCTCATCAAGGTGGGATCTGAGATTGTTTTGTATGCCAGACAGAGGTCACCTCTGAGGAGTCTGGAAGAGACTGAGTAGAGGGAAAAGGCTATAAGCCTATCTGTATAGGGTAGATGTCTGAGGCCATGGATTCTCCTGGTGAGGAACCTGTGTGGTCTCTCCAGCTGCTGCATATGCTTTGTGGGGTACAGCCGGAAAGGGGCATTGTACTCAATAATGGGTCTTATAAGGGAAGAATACAGGGTTGTTATGACCGCCTTGTCCCTGGAGTTGATACCCTTACTAATGAGGTGGGCCATATAGAAAGCTTTCCATAGAATGGAGGCAATATGGTGGTCTAAAGTCAGTTTGCTATCAATCTGAGTGCCCAAGTCCCTCAAGGCTGATTGCATGCTTAGGATCTTGTTATTAATGTGGAAATGTCTCCATCACATGCTTATACAAATGAAAGACTGCAAACAAGCTTTGTAGTTCTAGATAGCAGATACTGATGGTTTATCTTCAATGGGTGGGGGACTGGATTCATGTCTTTTGGGAATATCCTTGGTTGATTCAATAAAAAATTGTCATTCAGAGATTGATAGGTAAGATTTTCAGTCAAGAAATGGAATGGCAAGTGAAATTATATAATCTCATTATAACAGACAGTCACTTTTTATAATAATGTCACTTGCAAAGAAGGTAATCACAAAAATTGGATAGTAAAGAGGTAAGCATGGCAGTTAGCAGAAGAAATGGAAAGAGTGCAAGGGACAAGTGTTTGTAAACATATGGATGCTGTAGTATCGATGTTTAGAGTAATAGGATAAAAGGGAAGTATAGAGAAATAGAACAGTGGTTATGGGGCTAAAATTGGCGCAGAGCCTTCCATTTTCTATAAATAGTTGAACTAAACAGGTTATGGAGTAAATATGTTTTTTGTAAATGAGTGTTATTTTTTTGGTAACCTGTGGATCTCAGGAATAATGAGATTAGCAAAGGTTTTCATTAAAAAAACAGATCATTTAACTTACCAAATAGCAAATAAATTAATTAAAGTATATTAATGTCTTTAACAAGATACTGCAGTGGTGGTGCTGCGGTAGCGTTGTCGCCTCACAGTAAGATGTTATCCTGTTTGATTCTCAGCTAGAGCGTCTTCTGTGTGGAGATATGCGTGAATGGGTGTTCCTTCATTGAAGGTTGTGCGTCAGGGCCGGCAACTCGGCACATAAAAATCTACTGCCAATCATTAGCAGACCAGAGTTCCGCTGTGGCGACCCCTAACTGGGAAAAGCCGAAAGACACATCATCAATGTCTTTAACAAGATCACAGTTATTTTTAACCCAACTTTATACAATTACACTTTTTTTGTGATTGGTAATGAAATACAGATATTTATTTTATTTGTATTTATTATTAATTTATTTATTCCTTGTTGATCAGACTAATCCTACTAGGTTAGTGGACTCTTTTCAGGGAAGACCCAAGGTGGTATTATACTGCTATAGGAAATCTGCCCAGAGCATTAGGGAACTTCCTCTCCACTTTTCATTCAGTACCATGGGATCTTTTACTTACACCTGAGCTACCACCAACTCAGCAGATGGGACCTCTGTGTAATATCTCATTCAAGGGATGACACACTTAACACTACAGGCCCTCTTCCCAATGCAGCACTGCAGTGTCACCAATCAAGTATTTTTTCTTTCTGTCAACACTCCACTCTCTGTTCAGCTTGTTATACATGTTACTACTTTGTTTTGTATCATTTTGTACAGAATTAGTTACTGCAGTCTAGATCACAGCTGGATAGATTTTCACTCATAGTTAAGAAACAATTAATTATGTATCCTACTAGAACTGAAGTTCCTGTCAGATGGTACTCTTCCACAGTATTACTGTGATCTGTCTCCACAGTGAGTATCAATTTTTTGAAAGCCCTCTGTTAGGAATATCATCAGAGACATGAGCTATGGATACTGCTGCCTACCCATCCATTTCAGCTGCCTGATCCACCTGTACCAATAATCTGCTTATCAGAAATAAGTCTGGCCCAGGGTATTGTAATATGACCCAATAGAGAAGGCACATTCTTTTGCTGAGACCCTCTTTATTTCCAGATGACTACTAGCCCCATCATTTTTATTACATTGAGCTATTTTCCATGACACACTCTGCAGATTCATTTTTTGTCTTGCAGCCCACAAATTTACAGTGAAATAACAACCCCATATTCAGTATGTGACCATTCAGCATTACTCACATAACACCTTCATCTGTATTTTATTGTATAGGTCTTAATATTCCTTACTATGGATTTAGTTTGAGTGTCCTTGTTATCCCCTTTTACTTCCCACATCTGTTCATCTCTAAATAAAATGCCAAGCTCGCTCTTCAAGAGTTGATACTGCAGTAATTTGTTCACTGAATGTCCTCCAGGTTTAGCTTCTTCACTTTGCCAGTCTTGAATGTGTTTTTTTGTAATAGAATCACATGTACATCTTGGCTGTTCCTGCATCTTTATAACATGGTCTGTAGCCCATCACATTTATTGAAGGCATTTTTGTTCCACTTTTTACCTTTAGGTTAGTCGTGCCAAAACTCTACTGTGACTATTTATCCATACAACCCTAGTCTAACTTTGTCCCTTGATAATTTAGTTAATAACCTTTTATCATTGATTCATGGATCTTTTTTGACTACTGTTTTCACAAATACATGCTTATACAAGTACCACCTTGTCTTGTGCAAAGTTTGGGCTCTTTCTTATTTATATGTTTAAAAGAATCTCACCATTGTTAAATCATTGTGAATACAAGTACACCTATGCTCTGTACAAAGCAACAGATATAAGTTCTTGGAAAGTTACAGTTTCCCTTCTTGTTCTTTACTCACCATACGGCTAGGAAAAAAGATGCTCCAGGCAATAATATATCAATCAGCATTCAGCCTGTCTATATTCTGAAGAAGGACAAGATGCAAGCTTCCTTCTCTTTATGCTCCAAACAGTGACATTTCAAGTTAAAAAAACACCCTCACCACCACTACTGCTCCCCCTCTTTCTGGACTTTACTTCGTTTATTTCATTTGAGTTTCTCTAGCTGATGGTCTCCTGGGTGAGATAGCCCACTAATTGGTGTCCGCACACTTTAAACCCCTAGTGTATGAGGGGTGCTTCCTGTGCTTGTCTTCATTTCTACACTATATTACACAGTTGGATTTTAAACCCTCTAGTTCTTTGCATTTATCACTTATAGAGCTGTATAGTGTGGCATGACACCTTGTTGTCATGTGAAATCCAGCTTACCTTTTTATGTGACCCATTTATGACCTGCTTATCCTTGGAACCTGTTCAGCTCATCTTAGACTCATGCCATGTATAACACCACAACATACAGTATCTCTTTTCTGGTCTCTGTCAATCTCGCCAAGCAGTATATTTTACATGAAAGGTAAAATAATTTCCCAGATTACTTGGGGCTCACCATTATATATTTTTTCTCCTCACCAAAATAAGCTGGCATCCCACCTGCAGTAAATTTGTGAAAATAAATGCACTCCCAGGATCAGAAGTGGTGCAGTGAATCAGATTCAAATAGCTTCTAAAGGAATCCCTGTTTTACCTTTTGATGAATATGCCTGACATGTGCATGAATGAAAGCAAATCAGAGGTATATATTCCAAAAAAGAACCATACAAATTTTTAGAAAACACTGGAAAAATATGAGGAGACATTTATGAAACATTAAGAAAGCCTGAATTATTTAGAGTGCTTGAGTTATGCTCAATGACCAATGTTATAAAAAGTTAAATTGGCATACAAATATTCAAGATGCCTAAGTGGTTTGCTTAAGGATAAAGAATGGTAATTTCCCCCCATGATGTGCACTGGTAATTGTTTTAACTCATCTCTAACTTGACTATCTCACACATCTTTTATTTCTGTATTTCAGAGCATCCTCCATTGCTATGAACTTATCTTCCTCTTCTTCAACCACTGAGAACTGTTCCATAGCAGTGGTATCCTCTATGAGATATACCTGTCCCTTCAAACCACTCTGCTGATGTTGCATTGAGCATTTCTGAAGCCATTTGAAGTGGTGATATGCAATAGGTAGATAGTGCCTTGTATACCAGATAAAGACCATCTCGTAGAAGTCTTTAGCATACCAAGTATAGTGGCAGGGCTTTCAGGCAGTACATGTAGAACTCGAACATATTGTTTAGGCCTTCTTCCTTTTAGTAAGGTACCTCTGTGGACATTCCTTTTGTTGCATTTGCCTAGCTAGATACATACCAAAGTAAGCATTATACTCAATGATTGGCCTAATGAGGGTTAAGTAAAGAGGGACAATGGCATCTCTAGATCTAGTCACAATCCCAATGTTTATCAGCTGCTCAATATCGAAGGACTTTTGAACAACAGTGGACACATGCTGGTCGAAAGTTAGATCACTTTTCACATATGATCCCAAATCCCAAACAGCTGGGTCAAGTCTCAGGGACATATTGTCAGTGTGGTAACTCCTCAGGGTAGATGACTTCCCTAAGGATACAGTAATGCATTTGTTGGTATTTAGCTTCAGTCCATGACTATGTTTTTTGTTTAGGATAGCACTTCCTGCATGATGGTTAAGTCATTTGGGGAATCACGGAGTGTTCTTGGCTTGCAGTCTTCTGCAAACTTAGTCAGCCAGAGCTCTTTGATATTTACATTTACCTAAGTGAAGTACATGTCAAATAGGAGATGTCCCAGCACTGAACCCTGGAGACTCCACTGTTTACTGGTCTCTTTGTGGAAGTAGTTTCCTCTATTTTGATCTTCTGTGTCCTATCTGTGAGCCAGTTGATTTTTCTACTATGCTTGAGTGGTGAATTGCTCAAAAGCCTTGACCAGGTCAAAGTTATGCAATGTGTACTGTTTTACCTACAACTATTGCTTTGGTGAAGAAGTCCACCAGGTTCAGTAAGCATGAACTACTCCTGATAAATCAGAACTAAGACAGGCCCAGTGTTTGGATGTTGTCTATATCTTTATTTATTAGTTGCATGATAAGTTTTTCCATGGCTTTGCATATAATGTTGGTCAGAGTTATGGGTCTGTAATTGCCTGGGTCTGTAGAAGGTTATCCCTTATGCAGAGGAATAACCGTAGCTGTTTCCAATTTGCTTGGTACAAAACCTGTATGGAAGCTGTGGTTAAACAGCGTTGTTGGTGGAGTTGCATGTTTGCCATAAAGATATGCTATTTAAGATGCATCTATAGATCAAAGTAGAAATGCAACTGCACCACAGGCAAGAGTAAAGCCCATACATTATTAAATACAAATTTATTTATTTATTTATTGACATTTGTTAACCAGGTTTGTCCAACTGGGCTTGTGGCCTATTTTCAGTGGAGACCCAAGGAGAAAAGCTCCAGTAGTACATTTTAAACAAGTACAATTTTAAACAATATTGATATAATAGCAGTTATAGCAAAAAGCTTCACATATGTTGGGTTACATGCATAAAGTTAAAGTTGCATTAAAAAGAAGTTAAGTAACAATTTTACATTGATATAGTTCAGTAGGTCAAAAATAAAAACATTTTGTTTGTATAAAATTATGCAAATGCATAGTAGACACACTGGAGAGAGAGGTGTAATGAGGTACTAAGTATGGTCCTTTTGAGGGTACATAAAGGGAAGGAAGACTAGGTAGGGTCATGGCAGGGGCAGGTTCTGGAATTGAGAAAATAAGCTTTTAGTTCATTTTTAAAGTGTGAGGTGTGGCAGATTGAACGTAAGTCAAGAGGAAGTTTGTTCCAGGCATGGGCAAGGGAGTGCTTGTAGAGTAGTTTGCCTACTGACCTTTTTGGGTGGTAGATATCAAGTAATTGTTGTTTAGAAGTACAGAGGGTCCAGGATGGGATGTAGATGGAGACTAAGAAAGATAGAGATGGACAGATGGGGGGGTTATAAAGAATAGAGTGTAGAATATGAAATTGATAGGATAGCAGAAATTGGTAAAGTTCAAGCCATTGAAGAGAGTTTAAAGAAATGCAGTGGTGTGAGTTGTATGGAGGGTTAGTAATGAATCTGGCTATTTTATGGAAAGTCTGTTGGAGTTTGTTTAGAGTGGAGGCCTGGATATTGGTAAGAACTGGGGTGGTGTATAAGAGGGAGGGGAGGAGGAGTGTCTGGCCCAGGGTAAGTCTAGATTCAGGGGTTAGGATTTTTTTGTTCCAATATAGGAGACCTAGTTTCTGTTTTTTTTTTTTTTTTTTTTTAAACATTGGAGTATATGTAGGTTGAACTTTAGTTTGTCATCGATAATGACCCCTAGGAGTTTTGTGTGGGTGTCAGGTTGGATAGTTGTATTGAGATGTAACAAAAAAGTAGGTTTTGTGATGAGAAAGAGAACGGGGAAGGAAAAGTAGGAGTTTGGTCTTTTTGGGATTTAGGATCAACAGGTTGTGAGAGAGCCATTGTTCAGTGGATAGTAGGGCCTGTAGTTTCAGGGAGTGTAGTTCAGGAATGTTATTTGAGATGGATATAAGTGTGGAGTTGGCATACTGAATAAGGGAGGATTCTTTGCATGAGGTGTAAAGATCATTGGTGAAGATGTTAAACAAAAGGGTTCCCAAGATGGAGCCTTGGGGAACACCAGTGAAGATGGGAAGGAAAGGTGAGTAGGATGAGAGCCATTTGACAGATTGTTCCTTGCCAGATAGGTAACTATTAAACCAGGAAAGTGCGGAGGGGGATAGGTGGGGATTTGCAAGTTTGGATAGCAGTAGAGGATGAGAGACAGTATTGAAGGCTTTGGAGATATCTAGGAAGAGATAGGAAATGAGTTTATTGTTGTCTAGGCCCTCTGCAATGATATGAGTGAAGGAGAGCAGAGCAGTTGTGGTGCTGTGGTGAGGACGAAATCCATGTTGGGTAGAGGTAAGTAAGTGGTGTGTGAGGAGGTGATTGAGAAGCTGTGAGTGAATGAATTTTTCCAATATCTTGGAGAGGCGGGATAGAATGGCAATGGGTCAGTAGTTTGAGGGGTCAGTGGAGTTTCCACCTTTATGAAGAGGGATAGTGAAGAAAGATTTCCAAAGGGTGGGGGCAGTTGATTCCAGAACAGATCGATTAATTAGTATAGATATAGGATAGGCAATTGAGTCAGCAGCAAGTTTGAGGAATGTACAAGATAGATTGTCAGTGGAAGGAGAGCAAGATTTTAGCTTGAGTAGTAGATATTTGATGTAAGTAATGGGAACTGGCTCAAAAGAAAACAAAGTTGTGTTAGTGGGATTTGGAGGGGTGAGTGTTGAAGTGGAGTTTGGCTTAGAGGTTACAAGATTTTGAATGGAAGAGATAAAGTGTTTATTCAGGAGGGTAGCTGTTTCCTGAGAGGAAGAGTTAGGGCATGGGGAGGGATTAAAGGGCTTTCCAGGATAGAGGATGTTGTTGAAAGTTGACCAAAATATTTGAGGATTGGATTTGTTGTTAAGCTGAGCAGAGCTATAGTATAACTTTTTGTCATTAGTTGTATGTTTTTCTGCAAGGTTTCTCAGTTGCCTGCATTTGTGAAGAAAATGTGGTTGTTTAGTTTTAGTCCAGGTTTTCTAAGCACAATCGCTTTGTTTCATAAAGGACCTAGTCTCTTTGGAGAGCCAGGGGGCATGGTTTGATTTTACTCTGATCTTCCTAGAGGGGGCTAAGGAGTTTAGAGTATTCATGAAGATGCTATTGAAAGTGCTTACAGCATCATTTAGGGGGAGGTGTTTTAGGATGGACCAATCTATGTTGTGGAGAATGGAGTTAAATTGGGATGAATTGAAAGTTGATAGTTTTGATAGTCTTTGATAAGATGGGGTTTAGGAATATGGGAGTAGTGTCTTAAGATGGTGGTAGGGAAATGATCACTGAGGGAGATAGGTAAGGTGGTGGGATTGTTGTATTGGTGGAGGGAATTGTTAAGGATCCAGTCTATGATGGAGCTGGAAGTGGAATTTTTATGGAAGCGAGTGGGAGATGTTATACATTGGTGGAAGCCATATAGGTGGATACTGAGTTGGCGGGAGTCAGTTGTGAGTTTGGACCAATCAATGTTGACATCACCAAGGATAAGTGTCTCAGGTGGTATGTTGTGGGAGAACCAGGATAGGATGTTTTCAAGAATGGGCAGATTGTTACCAGGAGGAAGGTAGATAGAGGCAATTGCAAGTTTTTTTGTGGGGCTTCAGATGGCAGTTAAGGATGATGATTTCAGCTGGAAGGAAGTCAGAAATTGGGGAAGGATATGGTGAGAGGTTAACGTTGTTTGAATAAAGAATGGCCACGCCACCACCTTTTTCTACAGGTCTATCAGATCGACAGATATTATAACCTGGTGGGAGTATTTCACTATTTGAGATTTGTGGCTTGAGCCAGGTTTCAGATAGGGAGAGGATGTGAGGGGTATTGAGAGCTATCCATGAGTGCAACTCAGTGACTTTATTTGCTAGACTCTGAATATTCAATGAGTAAATAGTTAAATATTTGGATGGAGATGATTGGTGTGACTGAGTTTGGTGACTGTTAGAGGAGTAAGATGGGGCAGTGTAGAGGTAGCTTTGGGGAAAGAAGAGGGGCCAGGGTTGGGATGGATATCTCCAAAACAAAGTAGGTTTTTAGTGAGGAGAGTGTGTGTAGTAGATGCTAGATGGAGTTTGTATAGTTTTGAAGGTTTAAAAAACCTGTATTATGAATAGTTTATATAGACTTGAGGTATAGGTAGTAAAGAGATTAGGGGAGATAGTAAAAGATGAAGTAGTTGGATATATGTTGTATGAGTGAGAAGTTGGTGAACATAGGAGTGGATCAGAGAGATTGGAGTGGTAAGAGGTGGAGATAGAGAGAATACGGATTAGTGTAGAAGATATTAGAAAATAATACATGTTGGAATAAAATATGGTCAGATAGAGTAGGTAGAGACAGTGGTATAGAGGAAGTGGTGTTGACAAGATTGGCAGATTAGTAAGGTTGTTGTGGCAATAGGCAGGAAGTGGAATTGTAGTGGCTAGTGGGACAGGAAGGGGAGGGATAGTTAGGTATAAAGGTAATTGTTATGGGGTGGGTGGGAATGGGGGTAGGGTAGGGGAGCGAAGTGATTAATGCACTTTATTGACACTCCTAAGTATGTCCTACCAGTAAATATTTTTTTTTAGTTTAGAACAGGTGCCCCATGACCCAAGGGGTGGGCCATGGGAATCTAGGTTGGAATATAGAGAGTTGATCTGGCAACTAAGACTGGATGCTGGAATCCCCCAGAGCTGAATGATAATATCAGTATTTCCAGTGTTCTAAAAAGCAGGGGTACCAAATTATAAATGAACATTTTGCTGTGTTAACATTTTAGCATTATTATCTATACTGTAACATGTTTTATGTTAGTTATTAAGTTTAAGATTATATTATTTAGAAATTTTAAATAACCAAATATTTAAATATTAAAAGTTATATGTAAATGGTTAACTGCTCATTACAGAAGTTATATGTTTTGTTTATGCTAATAGATTTTATTTATGTAAGCTATTGAAATGTTTTCTGATTGGTTGGGAAGGACTTTAAAAGGCTTGGTTGTATTGAATTACTTGTTATGAAGTCTGAAATTGTACAGATGAAAGCACTTAACCTGTTTTAATTTGTATTTAATAAAAGACTGGTTTTACTCTTGCCTGTTGCTATTCTACTTTGGTTCTTGGTTTTGGCAGTGGTTTTGTGAGTTTATACATCCATAGATATTGTCAGGAACAACTGCTGCAGTAATGTTAGCATTTAATAGCACGTTTGGGACTTGGACTTGTGTGATAGCTGGAGACAAGACTGTTTCAGTTATACCTTTAGTGATAGAAAGAAGGGAGAGAGGGGTAAAATATGAGCCGAGTTAATCAGCTAGGCTAGTTTTATCTTCATTCCCCCACTCATCTTAGCAAGGCATGTTAACCCTAACCTTAACCATAACTATGACCTGCCCCTAACCCTAACATGCATATTTACTTAAAAAAAACCTTTCCATAACACTATCACTATTCAGACAAATTTAAGTTGAATATGGTTGGGTTATGGGTAGTGCATCAGAAAAGGAAAATTGTTTATTTTCAATATAATGAGCGTCAATGTGTTTTTTATATGATATAGTAAATATCTTGACATGTTGTGGTCTTTGATTTATATGTGTGAGCCAAGTGATGTGTCAGCCATTCATCATATAATCGATTTATCTCTCTATCCATCTCTATCTATCTATGTATCTATCACATACATATATGAGTGTGTGTGTATGCATTTGTGTTTATACACACATGTAAAGGAAATCACTTAGCCAGACAATACTCCCAGGTCACTTCTGAAAATGGATACTTGCATCCAGTGGGCATACCTAGTTAACAATGTATAAAAGAAATGTAAAAAAGAAAATACACCATTGTAGGGCACCAGCTCATATTAGTCCTATTCCATGGCACATTAGATTTATGAACAGTGCTTTTTGACTGCATAAAAAAAGCAATAATTCAATTATAAATGTACCACAAAGATACTCATGCATAAACCCTGACATAGTATTGGTGTACATTGTATGATTCAACACCATTTTGGTGATGCAGAAGGTAATACACAATTTCATGTGAAAATGCATTCTTGCATATGGATTCTGCCTTTACTTTCAGATGAGGATGTCTCCCTGTCACAGAACCAAAAGACTGAGCTGTTAGACAGGGAACGCATAGGTGATACATTTTAATAAACTCAGTAAATTAAATGTAACTTCATTCAGTTGCAGGTACCATACTCAGTCAATGAGGGGCCTGTGTGTACTGAGTAACTGGATAGCAGTTGTGGACACCTTTTAACATAAATATGTATGTCTATATCGCTAATGCTGCAGACTTTATTCAGTGTTATGCTTTCTGTATATCTGTGTTTTAATACTAACTTCAGTGTTGTTTTTCTCTGAAGGCTGCAAAAAGGTACATAATTGTCTAAAAATATATAGCTCTTATATGTCTTTATCCAAGCAAAGAAGACATTTTGATACTGGCAAAAATAAAGTTGCTTATTTATTCTGAAACCAAGTGATGTGAACTAAAGGGCAGGCTTGGTACATGCTGCTTGAGATACAGATCCCAGTGGTGAAATATAAACCAACTTGCTGGAGAAAGTCTGCCAATTATCACTAAAGAAACAGTAATGAACACAGATCAAACCGACTCACGTGACTCACTCATAGCAATGGCAGCTAACAGCTAGAAAATACAAAGTGAAACTTTTACAATTACAAGTGACAGTCAAACTGACAGGGCCTGCATGGAGTCTTTAATTGAAAATGGGTTGAAAAAGCCATTGCCTTCAGAGTCAGTGCCTGCCAGTTCTGCTGTGTGGAGCAAAGAAGAAACTCTCAGAGATGCAAACTGACTTAACAGACATCACAGACAAAGCTATAATTCTTTTCAAGTCTAGAAAACAATGTAATATGTACATTACTGCACACTAAGATTTTATATATGAGTGGAATGAACAGTAATAAGCTATATAAACATATCTTACAGCATCCATGTACAGTATGTTTAGACAGATTGTTGTTCTGGGATTGAAAATACTGAACTTTAAATAAATCAAACATGAAACTTGAAATGGTATTGAACAGATTATAGGCATGTTAAAGCATCCATAAGGGAAACTTAGTGATTTTTGAGACATCATTATATGGCTTAGAAGATTTTCCTGAACGTTTTCAATTCAAGCCCAAAACAAATTACAAATAATACAGATTCCTCTATTTTATAGCTTAACAATGAAGGGAAGTATTTGAACCCTCTAATTTCTTTGTCACTCGAGAGGCCCCAGATTAATAAAATAATGCATTTGGATTAAAATGTGAGGGATTTGACCATCTCTACACTTGTGCATTCACAGCCAACATTCCATTAGCAAGACTTAGTGATTTGGTGGTAAATGAGAATAATGCTCTGATACAGGTCTCTGGTGTCAGTATTTATGACATAAGCATTTAAGCATAGTCATTCTTATTATAAAGCCTCCTGACAAATAATAATAGTCTTAAATATTCAGCATTATGGATTTCATTTCATGCAAATCCTCTTAACAAACATCCCACCTTTACAGTCATGATAATATACAAAGTGAAGAATGGATGTTCATAGTATTAAAAAATGACTTGTTAAGGATGGGAAATTAATGGAAATATTAACCCTTTCATAGATGGAAATAAATGCACATTGAGAATTGAACTGCAACGCATAACTAAACAGACAGTAGGAAATTTAATTTACTATATAAAAGTTATTTTTGAAAATGGTGGATTGCAGTGTACTTGATTTTTCTCATATTTGCTTTCAATTTAACATTTCATCTTACTGAGGACTTATATTTGGTCAATGAGTCTGTGATACAGAATAAGTCTGATGTCTTTAGTACATACTCATAGTAAAGTTTAATACCATAGATGCCCATTCCAGTGCATTACATTATCCAGTGTCTGTAAGCTAGAAAAAGAAAGGTGTTATTCAGAAAACATGATCATTTGCACTTGTGTGAAAAGCAAAACGAGGAAATGAGGAAGTAGTTCACCTCTGACAACTATTTTTGATAATCTGTTGAATTAGAACTTCATTAATGGAATTTATTTTGGGAATGGACAAGACATGTGTCAGACCTGACAGTTAGGTAAAGCCCTCAAATCATTTCTGGTGTAGTTTCACATCTGAATACATTAGTCTACAGATCCAGTGAAGGAGAAGCTGATGGCAGGACTCACAACCATGGGTGACAACAAATGATTGAGGCCAATGTCAGAGTGATTGTGTGCAGCATAAGATTTGGATTTAAGTGCATCCTAATTTATCACTGGTTAAAAAAAAACATTGATAAGGGGAATCCTCCAGCTATCATTTTTATGGATAATAGCATTTCATATGAATTGGTCCTTCAACAACTCTGCTACTGTGGTCTAGAAACTTCAGGGTTTGTGAAAATTAATTAAGATGGTAAATGTATAGCTGACAAAGTTTACTCAAACTGTATAAGTAAGTGATAACTGAGTTTGTATGAAGTTTAATTGAGCTGATAGGCTTGGCTGTATTGGTTCTGTTTCTGGGAGTGCCATTTTTAATACATACACAAAAATAATATTACAATACTTTAGTGTGCTTTCTGATGTTGTCTGATATGGGTATCAGCTCTGTTATTTGATTGGTATTAATATATTTTACATATAAATTAAGTCACATTAATATATCTACTCAGGCATAGTAGAAAAGCTAAATAATCTGGGAAGTAACCACTTTGTCACTTGCTGGATAGGCAAATGGCTTACAGATAGGATACACTTATCCAAAATAAGGGAAGAGACCAGTGGAGTCCCCCAGGATTCTGTGCTGGAACCTCTCTTGTTTGATATCTACTTATCTGAGGTAACAGCCGATACCAACTGGCTCTGTATGACAAAGTTTATAGATGACTGTAAGCAGACATTGAATCCACAAATGACTGAAATTAAGATACTTACGTAATATTGCAACCAGGTTTTCGCAGTTGCGAAATCCACATACCAGCACAGATATGAGTGCAATAAATTGAGACTGTCTTTGTAAATGTGTAGTACTGCCCAAAAACTTTACATTTACTGTAAGGTGGTAATCAGACTGTATTGCTAGGGAATGTCTTCGGAATACCTTTGGGAACACAAGCAGTGGAGAAAACCCTCTTTCTGCTTTTTGCATTAAACACACAGGCTATAGTGTTCATGTCTGCTATTGTATTCTCATTTGTATTTTTTTGAACTTGCAGAAGGAATTCTTCAAAGACGTCAAACACAGGCACTGAGCAATTGTTTTAGCTACACTTGCTTACTTTTAACCATTGTTGTATTTGCAAATTGTCAAAAAAATAAAGGTCACCAAAACCATCACTTCTGTGTCTGTGTTTGCCTTCTCTGAAGGATATAACACCAACAACAGGCATGACATTTCAAGCATGCAACAAGCACACAAAAAACAGGAAGAGGGTTTTCTCCACTGTTTCTGTTCCCAAAGGTAATCCAAAGTTATCCCCCAGCAATACAGAGTCTGAATACCACCTTCCAGTGTTTCATGGCCCCGTTTCTACCGAAGTAAGCAAAAATCGCAACCACGAAAATCTGGTTGCGATAATACGTAAGTGACAAAATTAAATGCAAAAAATGCAATATTGTATCCTTTGGGAAGTCACCTATTCTAAGGAACTGTATGCCAAGGTATCACCAATAAGTGAACGATTACCTCCTACTGTTGTATAAAAATGTCTAATTTATTCTGTGATACAGAAATGTTAAGTGCTTTCACCAACTACACTGTGGGCTTCTTCAGAACATTGTAAATTGAAAACACTACAGCTTAAATTCAAAAGTTGGCACCAAAACCTTTTTCCTTTAAAGCCGTATACACATGCTGTTCCACCTTCCGCGTAACAATAGATTTATATATATATATATATATATATATATATATATGTATATATAGATAGATAGATATATAGATATATATATATAAATATATATACATACTCCTTATTGCACTCAATTAATTCAAAATTAAACAATTGCACTACATTACATAAAATCTATCTATAAAATATTCCTATAAAATTGTTAAAAAAAATGTGTAAGTAACTTCTATCATCGTCGTACATTGGAAACATATTGAAGAATGTTATATTACCAAAATTATTGTTTCACATAATATACACTTAATATAGTACAACATATTGTCCTATGATGATTGTATACATAATGTTGCACTACCTGTAATTTTAATATCTGTTAAAAAATTGGTCAGTAGAAAAAAATTTTATTACATACACATTGCCTAACTTACTAAATAAATGTGTCTAAACTTTATCATATTATGTGCATTGAGAATGACACTTCCTATGTCTGTTAATATTAGTCAACTCTGTGCCCCTTTGCGTTAACCTATTTCATCTCCAATATAGCTTTGCACAAAATATGGTCATTGAGACCCGGTGAAGTGGCCGCATCCAAAAACAATTGCCACCGCACTTCCTTTAATCCCAGCAGGGTTTTATGATCTCCCCCTCTGGGGTTCACTTTAATAATATCTAATATGGCAAATCTGAAATCATGTGTCTCTCCTACCCTCTCTATATGTCTGTATAAGGCACTAGTAGTGTCCTTCCTTCTGATAGTGTACATATGATCATATATGCATTTTCTAAAACACCTCTCCGTTTTTCCTATATAATAACACCCACATTTAGTGCACTTCGCCATATAGATGAGCATTTTTGTATTGCAGTTGCCATGTTTGACTCTCACTGTGATGTGTGATCCATTCTCTATTTTTACTTTCTCTTTTTCTAAGATATAGACACATTGATTACAAGTCCCACATTATTTAGTGTGATTCCTATTAACTTTGTGGGCTCCCATCACTCCTATTGTTTGATTGTGTTGTTACAGGTAACTTTTAATGTTTCGTCCCATCTTGTACACAAATCTCGGTTTTGCTCCTATAATTTCTATTAGTGTTGAATCCCCCAACATCAAATACCAATATTTTGTTAATATATTTATCACTTGTCTTACCTCTGGATTGTATTTAAGAATACAAGATCTCTGATGTTGGACAATGTCTTGGTCATCATTTCTTCCTTGGTTTCATGTAAAACTATTAACATTCCATGACCCTAACAAAGGTTTATACTTATTTCCCCATTCCTGTATAATATATTGTCCAACATTGTTCATCATATCTAACGAATAACCCCTCTCTCTCGTTATAAATGTAATTTCATCGACCATTTCTTTGTAATGAGAAGTCATACGTGCAGCACGTATACATTGCCCTTTAAAAATATTGTATTTGACCCTCTCAGGATGGCAACTACTATATTCAAGGTAATCATTAGAAAATGTACTTTTGCGATGGATATGTGATTTAAATCCTCCTTCCTGACTGTAAATGTATGTGTCAAGATATGCTATGCCTTTGTAACTATGAGAATGTGTAAATTTAAGAAATTCACTGCTATTATTAAGAAAGCTAATGAAACACTCAAACTTCTCAATACCGTCATCCCATAAGATGTAAATGTCATCCGGAAATCTAGAATAGTGCTTGACACTCCTAAAATATTCACTGGGAAACAAAATGGTATCTTCCCAATCTAACATGACCAGGTTCGCAAAATTGGGAGCACAAGCTGTGCCCATTGTGACCCCCCTGGTCTGACAGAAATGTTCTCCCTCAAAATATATAAAATTCCATAATCAAGCATATGTTCTCCCAATCTAAATTTGTGTTTCCTGATGCTGTTGCATAATGCATCCAATCCAGCTTGTTTAGGAATGCAAGAAAAAAGGTCGATCACATCAGTAGTTACGAACATAAGCCCTTCTTTCCATTCATCAACAGGATATTTGCTTAAAAACTCCCAAGAGTCCTTCACCATGTGGGGTATATTGTTGTATATATGTTTCAACCACATGTCAATGATTTTATCCATTGGGTATGTTTTAGACTGTTTCTCTCTATCCCATTTGTATGCCTGACCCTTTTAATATTGTTCAACATTTATTGAGTGCAATAAGGAGTATATATATATATATATATATATATATATATATATATATATATATATATATAAAATAATCTATTGTTACACTGAAGTAGGAACAGCATGTGTATACGGCTTTAAAGGAAAAAAGTTTTGGTGCCAACTTTTCAATTTAAGCTGTAGTGTTTTCAATTTACAATGTTCTGAAGAAGCCCACAGTGTAGTGGGTGAAAGTGCTTAACATTTCTGTATCATGGAATAAGTTATAAATTTTTATACAACAGTAGGAGGTAATCATTCACTTATTGGTGATACCTTGGCATAGAGTACATTTGTTATGCTTTCACACAGTGTGTATTCAGAAGTTGCCAGCCATGGATGTCATCAGTGAAAATCTACCTCAAATTACTGAAGCGGAGAGAGATGATCTTGTCAATTTACTAGTGGAGGTCGTTTCTTTGAAAGGGGAAGTCAGTCGCCTTTTAATAGTAGTGAATTTCTTAAATTTAGACATTCTCATAGTTACGAAGGCATAGCATATCTTGACACGTACATTTACAGTCAGGAAGGAGGATTTAAATCATGTATCCATCTCAAAAGTGCATTTTCTAATGATTACCTAGAATATGGTAGTTGCCATCCTGAGAGGGTCAAATACAATATTTTTAAAGGGCAATGTATACGTGCTGCACGTATGACTTCTCATTACAAAGAAATGGTTGATGAAATTACATTTATAACTAGCTTGTTCAAAGAGAGGGGTTATTCGTTAGATATGATGAACAATGTTGGACAATATATTATACAGGAATGGGGAAATAAGTATAAACCTTTGTTAGGGTCATGGAATGTTAATAGTTTTACATGAAACCAAGGAAGAAATGATGACCAAGACATTGTCCAACATCAGAGATCTTGTATTCTTAAATACAATCCAGAGGTAGGACAAGTGATAAATATATTAACAAAATATTGGTATTTGATGTTGGGGGATTCAACACTAATAGACATTATAGGAGCAAAACCGAGATTTGTGTACAAGATGGGATGAAACATTAAAAGTTACCTGGAACAACACAATCAAACAATAGGAGTGATGGGAGCCCACAAAGTTAATAGGAATCACACTAAATAATGTGGGACTTGTAATCAATGTGTCTATATCTTAGAAAAAGAGAAAATAAAAATAGAGAATGGATCACACATCACAGTGAGATTCAAACATGGCAACTGCAATACAAAAATGCTCATCTATATGGCAAAGTGCACTAAATGTGCATGTTATTATGTAGGAAAAACGGAGAGGTGTTTTAGAAAATGCATATATGATCACATGTACAGTATCAGAAGGAAGGACACTACTAGTACCTTATACAGACATATAGAGAGGGTAGGAGAGACACATGATTTCAGATTTGCCATACTAGATATTATTAAAGTGGACCCCAGAGGGGGAGATCATAAAACCCTGCTGA
Source organism: Protopterus annectens (assembly GCF_019279795.1). NCBI lineage: Eukaryota > Metazoa > Chordata > Ceratodontiformes > Protopteridae > Protopterus > Protopterus annectens. The sequence goes on along the minus strand of NC_056725.1, from coordinate 1,089,004,210 downwards.
GGTTCAAGGAAGTGTGGTGGCAATTGTTTATGGATGCGGCCACTTCACCGGGTCTCAATGACTATATTTCGTGCAAACCTATATTGGAGATGAAATAGGTTAATGCAAAGGGGCACAGAGTTGACTAATATCAACAGACATAGGAAGTGTCAGTCTCAATGCACGTAATATGATAAAATTTAGACACATTTATTTAGTAAGTTAGGCAATGTGTATGTAATAAAAAATGTTTCTACTGACCAATTTTTTAACAGATGATATTAAAATTAAAGGTAATGCAATAATGTGTATGCAATCATCACAGGACAATATGTTGTACTATATCAAGTATATATTATATATTCAGTATTATGTGGAACAATGATTTTGGTAATATAACATTCTTCAATATGTTTACAATGTACGACGATGATAGAAGTTACTTACACATGTTTTTTTTTTTTAATAATTTTAAAGGAATATTTTATAGATATATTTTATGTAATGTGTAATTGTTTCATTTTGAATTAATTGAGTGCAATAAGGAGTATATATATATATATATATATATATATATATATATATATAAAAAGAATCTATTGTTACGCTGAAGTAGGAACAGCATGTGTATACGGCTTTAAAGGAAAAAAATTTTGGCTCCAACTTTTGAATTTAAGCTGTAGTGTTTTCAATTTACAATGTTCTGAAGAAACCCACAGTGTAGTAGGTGAAAGCGCTTAAGATTTCTGTATCACAAAATAAATTATACATTTTTGTACAATAGTAGGAGGTAATTGTTTACTTATTGGTGAAACCTTGGCATAGAGTACATTTTTTGTGCTTTCACACAGTGTGTATTCTAAGGAACTACCACACTGATAATATGTCCCTAACATTTCACCAAGTTATTCAGGATTTGGAAACTTATGTGGACAGTGACTTAAATTTTCACCATCGTGTGTTCATTGTTGTAAGAATGTTCTTCTGTATACTGATCAGCTTATAAACAAAGGGATTATGCCTAGGTATAGGAATGTCATTATCCCTCATTAGGCCAATCACTGAGTATAATGTATCGTTTAGCATATATTTCTCTAGACACATGCAACAACCAAAATGCCCACAGAGATATCTAACTAAAATCTTGCAAGACCTAAACATGTGCTGTATGCATAACTCAAAGCCATGTCACAATACTCGGTATCCTACAGACTGCTAAAAGGTGACTTGTGTCGAGCATACAAGGCATCCTTCAACCCAGTACTGATGATAATCAAAGGTTACACATGGGTGGGATATCCTGTATATCCATTCTAACTTGGCAGTACATAGGGAGATGGCAGTAGGGCAAACCAAAATTCTAATGCAGGTTTATTGAGAGTCTAACTATTTAGAGGAATACCTTCAACTATATAATTTTATTCCTAAAAACTCCTTCTCCCAAAAAGAGACTGATTCCAGATGATTCTTTTTATAGGTTTTACTGGGATAAGCACTTTCATCCTTGTGGACTTCTTCAGATCCACCTCTAACAATTAAATTTTCTATAATCCTGATGCTACTATAAATACTGTTACAGAGGGGGCATAGTGCACAATGGGACAGCTGAGTTCCACTTTTTTGGCATTTTACCTGCTCAGAATGAAGACATCTGATAGGATGTTAGACCCATCTGCATAACCATGGGTGGTACTTCCTCTGTTCAGAATGCAAATATCTGACAGGATATGAAACATGTCCTCATTTGCACGGGGATGCTCACAAGTAGTGTTTGGTAACCCATGTGTCCAGCACTTGGAAAGCTAATGTGTTGATAAACCTTGTTATTGACCAATCCTCTATTATCTTAAAGTCTGTCCTTTTTTATGTATAAACTCATAATCAATCAGTTTTACATGCGTGCCTACCAGACTGGATTTTATAAAATGGCTTACAGATATTTTTTGTGATGAACAAACATCACTAAGCTTTTCTAATAAATCACTTGCCATTGGACCCTCTAATCAGATGTAAGATTCATCTTACTGTATTTTGATTATCACTGTCATTTTCAGTCTTTCTGTTTACTGATATTAAGATCTATTTACTGTGTAAAATACTTCTAAGCTGCCAGAACAAAAAAATAACCTCCCTTGTCGTTTAACAGATCCTGTTGGCGGGTTCTGTTAAACAAAAAGTGCTTTTGATTGCTAATTGCAAGCTTCCTCAATTCTCAAGTTATTCTATGAATCATGCAGTGGTTGAATTGTACTGAAGTAAGTTTGCAATACTGTAGTTGAGAAGATAAAACAATACTGAAGAAGTGAAAATTATGAGAATATACCATTAGGTCATAATAAACTTGACTTCTAATCTGATTGTCTAGCAGATGTTTGACTTTGAGTAAGAATCTCAAATAGAATCCCAGATAAGTGTCCCAAGCAGTTATATGGAGGATACAATAATAAATAATTTGATGATCAGAATTCTGGAAAAGTGTTCCAAGCAGTTGTAAGGAAGTTGAACCAATAATATATCAAGTAAAAAGTGATGATATAAATCCATATATAGTAAAACAGACTCTGAAAGCTATTCTCTGATAGAAATTTGACTTAAGATTGTGGATCTCTAGTGGAAGCCATGGAGTTTTGTTTTTATTTTAGTAGTTCAGTTTGCAGTTTAGGGTTCATAATTGTAGGACCCTTTCAATTAAACAGCTGTTTCTTAGCCCAGGATTATTGTTTTTCTGAGACAAACTTGCCAGCCTAATTATCTTTTTGTTGAGGAGAGCATTTTTGTTGCCATCGAGGGGCTCAAATTCAACACAGCAAACACAGTTCAGGATATAGAAACTAAAGGTGGAGTGTGCTTCCTTACCCATGCTGTATTTTACAAATGTATTTGTGTGGATTTTAGTCAGCTATCTGACAAATAGTGTGAAATGCAGATTTTTAGATTATTAATTGTGTTCCCCACAGAAAAACCTTGTACCCTGTAAACCATAGTTTTACAAGAAAATTGATTATATGACAGTCACAAATGCATATAATGCCATCCAGGATGCCTTGAATTCAGTGTATGATGATAGCAAATTCAAGATTTTGTAGAAATTATCCACCCCAAATAATTTTTAGTATCCCTAGACCCCACAAGTGTTTAGTGGACCCCCAGTTCAGTCCTGGGGTAGCAGGGGTAGGTTGAAAAACTGAGTCGATATCCATTTACCTCTTGCAGCTAAAGCCAGATCATATATTCTAGACACTACTGATTTTCTTCAGAAAATAAAAGATATCAGGATATACCCTGAAACATGACTTGTCACAGCTGATGTAGAAGCCCCTCTACACCATTTTACCACACAACTACTGCATCAAAGCAGCAGGGGAGGCAATAAACAAACTCACTGCAGCCCTCCCCAGTGAAACAGAGCTGACTGCAAAACTTCTACTGCTACAACTAGAAAACAATTTCTTCAAATTTAATGCCAGATTGTACTAACACACCACAGGAATCACTGAGGGGCAGCCATGGCCACAAGCCTGGCTAATCTTGCCTTAGCAAAATGTGAAGAAGATGTAGCTTGTCATCTTAAAGAAATAATGTGTATAATTACTACTGCAGGAATTTAGACCTAAGGTGATTCCTAGTATATATGACACAAGCAATTTGTAAACAAGATTTTTAAAAGCCTATTATCAAAAGTTATATCATGCATCATGTAGGAGATAGTGGCTGCTTAAAAGAACTTATAAAAATGTATTTGCAGCAATGTGACTTAGACATACTAATAAAGCAAGAATGTTAGCTACTAAATTGTCCTATAGCCAAAAAAGTAAGACAAGCTATTAAAATATAACTAATGAGAAAGCACCTGGGCTAGATTGTTTAAACTGTGAGCTATATACAACTCATTAAGTTCTTTTGGTACAGCCCTTGACCTTTTTATTCTAATATTTTCAAAAAGAAGAAGGAGTTAACCCATCATCCCAAGTGTCAACTACAGTTATGTTTCCTAAGCCAAATAATGATCCTACAAATCTATCAAATTCTAGGCTGATGTCTTTACTTAACATTGATCTTAAAAAGTATGCAAGAATCCTTGCTGATAGAATGTAAAGAATTTTACCAAGCCTTATAAAAAATTCTCAGGATAGATTTGTTAAGGATCACTCTAGTGTGAATCATATTTGCACACTTAACTTATATTTTAAAGGTCTAAGGAATGTCTCAAAACCAGATTTTGCAGTTATTGATTTTGAGAGTGTTCAACTCTTTACAGTAGCAATGTATGTGGGAAGTTTTAATAGTTGCATAATTCCTTATGGGTTTTATTAAGGTTATATAGATCATTTATAGCTTTTCCCAGTTTAGAGTACTAAAAACTGATTTATTTTCCAAAGAATTTCTCCTAGAGAAAGGTACAAGATAAGCCAATAGTTTACTGGGTTTAATTCCCTAATGGAGTCTGCATGTCCTCTCTTTGTTCACTTGGGTTTCCTCTGGGTGCTCTGGTTTCCTCCCACATTCCAGAGACATGCTGTAATTGGATTGGGCACTCTAAACTGGTCATAGGTGTGAGTGTGCATGTGTTTGTGAGGTATGAAAGAACAACCACAGCAGAGCTAGACACCCATCAGTGTGAACAATGGGTCTAATGGCTCTAGACTATTGTTGAAGTGACACCCAAACCCATGGGTAAAAATGGGACAAAGGGTTTTGGATGGATGGATGGAGGGGTAGATGGATGGGTGGATGCATGGATGGATGGATGGAGTCCCTAGTGCCCAGGATCTAAGGGCTGTTCTTTGTAAATGTAATTGCTCTGCTGTCACAATTAACTAATTAAGTTGTCTATGCATTTGCTTATACTGTTGTACTGCATCACATTACTTGAAACGTGTTCAGTTACAGAGATGAATTATCTTTGTAAAGAGATTTTGTAGCTCTTTCATAGCTTTATTGAAATTGGCATATAGCTGCATTATGGCCAAAGTACACCAATCTTTCAAATCTAATTTAAAAGATTCCACCACTCTTTAATCAACAGAGTACTGACAGGTTATTTAACAAAAAGTTGTTACCCTCCTTTTGAATAAAATGGATTAAATTGGGGTATTGCAATATGAAAAGGTCTAATCACCAAGCACACTGCTGTTTTCGATTTGTTAAGGGTCTACAATGAATTGACGCCATTACATGATCTATAAAAACAACAGGATTAATCACTTTTGTAATTTCCAAATTAAACACTTCACTGGATGCTAATCAATAATCTAATCTACTAGATGATTTGCCAGATGTGCCAGATGGAGTAATAAAGGTGAACTCTTCATCATCAGGGTGCTGTAAATGTCAGAGGTCAGTATGGTTGTATTGTTCCATCAATATTTGTAAAGTGTGCCGAGTTTTATAGTGGTATTCAGCTAAAGGCTTGGTTCTATCTCCAAGTGAACCTAAAACTGTATTAAAGTCACCTGCTTTTAACACATGGATATCATCCCATTTTTACTCCTCTGTGTTATATCCATATATGTTCCCTAGGAGTAATACTCCATCAGGTATATGAACATTCACCCATATCCAGTGCCCTTCCTTATCTATTTTAGTCTCTAGAGAAGTCCATCCCATTGCATTTTGTACTCCTATCGAAACACCCCCTTACACTATATACCAAAGCTGGGGTGTACTGAACATTCTTTGCAAAAAATTTAAAGGATCTTTGTATATTTACATGCAATTTTACATTCTTGTAAATCAATTTTAGATGTCCATAACCAAGATTCTATTAAGGGCCTTTTCATTGAGCTGTTTATTTTATTTTTATTTATTTATTTTATTTTACATTTGTTAACTGGGAAAGTACGACTGAACACAGGTCCATTTTCAGCGGAGGCCCGGGGAGATAAGCTCCAAACAAGACATACATAGAATAATAGGAGATTACATGGAGCATTCGTTTCATGTTATGAGAGCTTTCATTGCACATACATGAGGAGATGATACATTCAGTAAGGAATACATTACATTAACAGTTTATACAAAAGTCAAACATTGAGGTACAGAGTATCAAAAGATATCTACTCAAAAGACCTAAACGAAGCAGAATTTCGTATTCATGAAACAGAGTGAGAGTAATTTATTTATTTATTTATTTACATTTGTTTACCAGGAAATTCCGACTGGACGCAGGTCCTTTTTCAGTGGATGCCCAAGGAGAAAAGCTCCACATCATTTACATGATAGAAATACAAAGTTGCAGCAATAGTAAACAACATTACAGTTTGTTGGCTTTAGTACAATAACAAGATATTGATTATCAACAGTATATACAGAAAATGTTGCAAGTTAAGATAGTTTCTTGTCGTTTATAATATTAGTAACAAAGTTGTCAGACAAGATGTTTAAGTATGTAAAGACAACTAGCTAATTCTGACTGTGGTTAGTAGTGGTGGTAGTATAGTTGGGTTAAGCGTCTAGGTGGGGGGTAAGGGGGGGTAGTCTGGATTAGAACAAGAACAAAGCCAGTGCAAATTTAAGTGGAATTTGAGCGCAGTCTTGAAAAGGCTGCTGGAAGGTAGAGTAGATATAGAGGGTGGAAGATTGTTCCAATGTTTAGATATGGTACATGAAAATATGGCTTCTCCTGCTGAGTTTTTGGGTTTGATAACAGTGAGTTGATTTTTTTTGCTTGATCTTAGGGGCCTAGTGGGATGATAGGGTCGGAGAAGGGTTTGAAGGGAAGGGATGTTAAGGGGGTGGTTAATAAGTTTATGAGCAAGGGTGAGTTGATTAAAGTAAAGGAGTTGTGGGAGTTCTAGCCAGTTTAGTTCTTTAAGGGAGATACAATGATGGCGTACAGAGGAGTTACCTTTTTAAGGGTTAGCCTGGTGAATGGCATGTGCATAATCAATTATTCTGAAAATATTTTTTCAAGAGTTTTTTAAACTGAGTAGTGGAGGTGGTAGAGGTTGTATGGCTTGGTAGGGTGTTCCAGTTTTGGCAATGGTGCTGGCAAAAAGGGATTTGCCAGCATAATTTCTGTGCTTGATGACTTTTATGAGGTTTTGGTTGCTGGATCTAAGAGTTCTAGTGGAGATGTGTGGTTGTATGAATCCCTGTAGTGCAGGTGTTAGGTTGGGAAAGTAGTAGAGTTTGTGAACAGTAAATAGTTGGTTGAGTAGTAGCATATGAGGTAGCTCCAACCGGTTGACTTGTTTAAGTGACAGACAGTGATGGGACCTATGAGGGGATACGGTAGCAAATTTAGCAATTTTGTTGTAACAAAATTCCATTTTATTTAGGTCGGTTTGCTGGAGAATAGTTAAGATGGGAGAGGCATATAAGAGGATGGATAGTAGATGGGTCCTTGCAATGGTTGCTTTGGTGTTATTAGTCATAAAGTGTTTATTCTTATAAAGGAGTCCAAGTTTTTTGTTAACTTTCTTGATGGTTTGAGCAATATGGATGTTGAATTTAAGATTGTTGTCAATTTCAATACCTAGCAGTTGTGTGTGGTAGTGCTGATTTGAGTGTTGTCTTTGGATTTGATGGAGAAGCTATCACTTAGGGGTGGTGGTTTTCCTGGGCCAAATATAATAAGTTTGTTTTTTTTGGGATTGAGAAGAAGGTTGATATTGGTGAAATATGTTTCTGCGAGGGTGAAGTAGGTCTGGGTTAAGGATTGAAGTTCATGTAGTGTGAAGGCGGTGCAAATAAGGGTGGTGTCATCTGCATATTGTACTACTGACACAGAGGGTGAGGAGAAAGTGATGTGGTTAGTATATAAGGAGAACAGTAAGGGACCAAGAATAGACCCTTGAGGGACTCCTATATTAACGGGCAATAGGGGGATAGTTGGTCTTTCCAGAGAACTGTTTGTTGATGGCCAGATAGGTAGCTGTTAAACCAAGCAATAGAGGCGGGGGTTATGTTTATGCTAGACAGAGAATTAAGAAGAATGCTGTGGTTAACCATATCAAAGGCTTTTGATAAGTCTAAGTATATGGAGGAAAAAAACAGACCATTGTTTCTGTGGTGGTTAATTATATCTGTGAATATTAGGAGGGCTATGGTGGTACTGTGAGATGGTCTAAAGCCATGCTGTGAAGCAGAGAGAAGGTTGTTATATTTGAGGTGTTGCATTAGTTGAGTGTGAAACACTCTTTTTAATATTTTAGACAGAGGTGATAGGATTTAAATTGGATGATGATTTGTCAGCTTTAAGGAGTTTCCACCTTTGTGTAGTGGAATGATGTGTGAAGTTTTCTAGGGGGGTACTTTGTTTTCCAGCAGTGATCTATTTATGAGAATAGAGACTGGGTAGGCTATGGCATCAGCTGATATCTGAAGGAAGTCTGCTGGAAGCTTATCGGCTGCTAGTGTGGTTGGTTTTAGTTTTTTGAGGAGCTTAGAAATTACCCTGGTGGACATGGGGTGGAGGTTGAAAGTGGGGATGTTGGGTTGAGTATTGAGAAAGGTGGGGATATATGTTGGTGTGGGACTACTGGTACTGTATTGGGCATTGGCCAGGGCTTGGACAGTTTTGGTAAAGAATTTGTTAAATTTTGTGGGAATGTCTTCAAGATTGCTAGGTAGCACTGGGGATGGGGTGGTGTTTTTTCCTGGGTGGAGTATGCTATTTAGTGTGACCCAAAATTTCTGGGGGTTATGAGCATGTTTTTCCTGCATGTTTTTGTAGTAATTGGCTTTGTCTAGTTTGATTTGCTTTTTGGTTTTGTTTTGGAGTTCTAGATAATTTTGTCTAAGACATAAGGTTTTATTTCTCTGCTATTGTGTCCAAGCTTTGTCTTTTTATTTCATTTTAGTTTTGTCATCTTTGGTGAGCCATGGGGCATAGTTAGTTTTTATTCTAATGGTTCGGGAAGGTGCATGAAGGTTTAGGATGTTTAGGAAGGTTGAGTTGAAATGTTCAATGGGGTTGTCTAGGGCTAGTTGTTTAAGGGGGGCCCAGTTGACACTTTGTAGCTCTTGGATGAAATTAGTGGCTATAAACTTTTTCTGTTGCAAACTGCCCTGAGGATGAGTTGGTTGACAGATTACGATTTATACCTAATTAGGTAGGGTGGGTGATGGTCATTTAGGCTGTCTGGGAGACAGCCTGATATGTGAGCCTGGGTGGGGTCAGATACTAGGATCCAGTCCAAGATAGATTGGCGTTTGGATGCTTTGTCATTTCTTGTGGGAGTTATTATGGTTTGGGTAAACCTGTGGAGGTTTAGAAAGGAAGAGGGATTGTGGCTGGAGCATTTTCATTTTGTCCAGTCTATAATGAAGTGCCCTAGTAGTATGATTTCATGTGGAAAGGAGTTGGAAAGACAGTTAAGTAGGTGTTCCATGACAGTTGTGTTATTGCTTGGTGGGATATAGCCACCTGCAATAATTATGTGCTTATTGGGATCTATTTCTAATTTGCCAAGGATTAGTTATACATCTTTGATTTCTGGGTTATTGTAGTCTAGTTGCTCTATGGTGAGGTGGTTTTGGAAGAGGATTGCTACACCCATTCCCTTTTTTCCTAGTCTATCTTTTCTAATCATATTGCAGCCTGGGGCAGTTATTTCATCATTGTGGTGTTCTGGCTGAAGCCATGTTTCTGTTAATGTTGTGACTTCAGGTTTGTATAGGGTAAGCAACGCATGAAGGTCATGTGTTTTACAGAGTGCGCTTCTTACACTGATGTTTAAGAAGAGGGTAGATGTATTACGTCTATTGTAAAGGGTATTTAGCTGGTTTGGGGTGTGGTTGATAGGTTGGGGGTGTATGTCACCGCAACTAGTGAGTGTTTTGAGTAATGTTTGCTAAATTTGTGTAATATTTTGTTTAGCCTTTGAGAGCTATGAGGGTTTATTTTGAATGTTAGTTTGTAGTGTGGGTAGGCAAGGTGTTGGGTATGGGTGAGGATGTGTTGCTCCATATGGATGCTATTTAGTTTGGTGTGGTTAATTGTGGAGTCTGTCTGCCATGGAGGAAGGGGTGTGGTTTCTGGGTTGAGTGTGGTAAGAGGTTAGGTTGCAAAGAATAAGCAGAGTAATGATTATAGAAGGATAGAGCAGTGCATTTAGTAGTTGGGTTGGTTGTGTGCAAGGCATGATGTACAGGTGGAGTTAATTTGTGTAGTAGAAGTGTACTGTCTTTAGGAGGGGGGACTTGAAGGGGAGGAGTCTTATGTGGGAGGAAGTAGGTGGGTAAGTATAAAGGAAATTACCTGGGTGGGTGGATGGGAATGGGGGTGGGAGAGGAGCGAACAGAGTGGGGCTACACCCCAGACAGGGAAGTGGGAAAAAAAACAATCAGTTAGTCCAATCAGTATGTACGAGAGCACTTTCTCATTTCACTAGATTTAAAATAGTTTTAACAGAATTGCTGCAGGAGAGTCCCTTTCCTAGTTCACTCTAGTTAGGAAACTAATGGGCTTTTTTGGATATGGGGAGGTAGGGACCAGGATTTAAGTATAAATTCCCCTTATTTATTGGCACTTAAGCATGGATTTGGAGAGTTTGAGAAGGTTTAAACTGGCTGTTCAATGTGTGGTGCTCAATAGGAGTTGTAGGTTGTACAGGCTAAGACAAATCAGGCTGTATGGTTACAAAGTTGCTTTTAACACAGATTTTAAAACATACTTTGTTGCAGGGTCTTAGGCACAATAGTCAGCAGCTATTTGTTTTCCTGGGAGAGGCGACCGTGGCCAGAGATCTATTTCTGGGCAGAGGCACAATTTTTAAGTGAAGACCCAGTGTCTTACGGACAAATCTAGGAAGGGGTATAACAACACATGTGATTTAGTTCGAGCTATAGTTGAAAATGAAGGGGGTAGAGGAGGTAGTAAGTAGAGAGAAGCTTTAATACATTAACCAAATATTAAAACTTAGAGAATAGGGCATAATGCATGTTCATATACAGTTAAAACATGCCTGTATACCAATGTAGTGTCTATCGCTAGCTATCAGGCTTCTCAATATTAATAAAAAGTAACCTTTAGAGTGTAACTTATAACTTTAACTTATGCAGTTAAAATATGCCGTATACCAATGTAGCATCTATTGCTAGCTATCAGGCTTCTCAATACTGATAAAAAGTAACCTTTAAAGTGTAACTTATAATACATTAAGTTCTAGAAAAATAAACAGTCAAAGCATCTAGCGCTAGCTATCAGGCACCAGCATTTGGATACACTGGTCACTTAAATGTAGTTCTGGTGTTTATCCTTTTAAATAGAAACTAGTGAAACAATTGCTAGTTACAGAGTTTAGCGTTCATCAAAATTAGCGTAATCGCAGTTGGTTTAACAGACTGTAATTGCATAGCAGAAACATCTGCAGTTATGCAACACTAAATAACTGGCTTCTTTAAGAAATAGTGCAGAGGGAACAACATTCAATTCATTTTTAACATCTAGTGTGCTCAAACGCTATAAGAGTAGTTATTATGCAATGCAGGTGGGTGAGCGCTTGTAGCTAATGCATATGTCACAGATAATAAAACAGTTTGTGCTGGTTAGCATTTGTTATCATAATCTTACCATGGCTAGCAGGCCAAATTCACTTAAAGCGACATGAGATAAGGTTGTTAAGCACTTTCCAACCTGAATGCCTGTTGAGCACACTACTTAGAACTCCAAGGGGTAGAGGCTGGCCAGAATAGGCCAGGGAAGGACTTAAAAATGGTGCCCTAGGTTACAAGGGACTGATATGGGTTTAGACAGGAAGTGAGCAAATATTGGGCTACACCCCAGACAGGGAAGTGGGAAAAAAAACAATCAGTTAGTCCAATCAGTATGTACGAGAGCACTTTCTCATTTCACTAGATTTAAAATAGTTTTAACAGAATTGCTGCAGGAGAGTCCCTTTCCTAGTTCACTCTAGTTAGGAAACTAATGGGCTTTTTTGGATATGGGGAGGTAGGGACCAGGATTTAAGTATAAATTCCCCTTATTTATTGGCACTTAAGCATGGATTTGGAGAGTTTGAGAAGGTTTAAACTGGCTGTTCAATGTGTGGTGCTCAATAGGAGTTGTAGGTTGTACAGGCTAAGACAAATCAGGCTGTATGGTTACAAAGTTGCTTTTAACACAGATTTTAAAACATACTTTGTTGCAGGGTCTTAGGCACAATAGTCAGCAGCTATTTGTTTTCCTGGGAGAGGAGGCTGTGGCCAGAGATCTATTTCTGGGCAGAGGCACAATTTTTAAGTGAAGACCCAGTGTCTTACGGACAAATCTAGGAAGGGGTATAACAACACATGTGATTTAGTTCGAGCTATAGTTGAAAATGAAGGGGGTAGAGGAGGTAGTAAGTAGAGAGAAGCTTTAATACATTAACCAAATATTAAAACTTAGAGAATAGGGCATAATGCATGTTCATATACAGTTAAAACATGCCTGTATACCAATGTAGTGTCTATCGCTAGCTATCAGGCTTCTCAATATTAATAAAAAGTAACCTTTAGAGTGTAACTTATAACTTTAACTTATGCAGTTAAAATATGCCGTATACCAATGTAGCATCTATTGCTAGCTATCAGGCTTCTCAATATTGATAAAAAGTAAGCTTTAAAGTGTAACTTATAATACATTAAGTTCTAGAAAAATAAACAGTCAAAGCATCTAGCGCTAGCTATCAGGCACCAGCATTTGGATACACTGGTCACTTAAATGTAGTTCTGGTGTTTATCCTTTTAAATAGAAACTAGTGAAACAATTGCTAGTTACAGAGTTTAGCGTTCATCAAAATTAACGAATCGCAGTTGGTTTAACAGACTGTAATTGCATAGCAGAAACATCTGCAGTTATGCAACACTAAATAACTGGCTTCTTTAAGAAATAGTGCAGAGGGAACAACATTCAATTCATTTTTAACATCTAGTGTGCTCAAACGCTATAAGAGTAGTTATTATGCAATGCAGGTGGGTGAGCGCTTGTAGCTAATGCATATGTCACAGATAATAAAACAGTTTGTGCTGGTTAGCATTTGTTATCATAATCTTACCATGGCTAGCAGGCCAAATTCACTTAAAGCGACATGAGATAAGGTTGTTAAGCACTTTCCAACCTGAATGCCTGTTGAGCACACTACTTAGAACTCCAAGGGGTAGAGGCTGGCCAGAATAGGCCAGGGAAGGACTTAAAAATGGTGCCCTAGGTTACAAGGGACTGATATGGGTTTAGACAGGAAGTGAGCAAATATTGGCGGGCTACACCCCAGACAGGGAAGTGGGAAAAAAAAAACAATCAGTTAGTCTAATCTGTATATACAAGAGCACTTTCTCATTTCACTAGATTTAAAATACTTTTTGCAGAGTTGCTGCAGGAGAGTCCCTTTCCTAGTTCACTCTAGTTAGGAAACTAATGGACTTTGTTGGATATGGGGAGGTAGGGAACAGTATTTAAGTATAAATTCCCCTTATTTCTTGGCACATAAGCATGGATTGGAAGAGTTTGAGAGGGTTTAAACTGGCTGTTCAACGTGCGGTGCTCAACAGGAGTTGTAGCGAGTACAGGCTAAGACAAATCAGGCTGTATGGCTGCAAAGTTGCTTTTAACGCAGTTTTTAAAACATACTTTGTTGCAGGGTCTTAGGCACAATAGTCAGCAGCTGTTTGTTTTCCTGGGAGAGGAGGCTGTGGCCAGAGATCTATTTCTGGGCAGAGGCACAATCTTTAAGTGAAGACCCAGTGTCTTATGGACAAATCTAGGAAGGGGTTTAACAAGACATGTGAGTTAGTTTGAGCTATAGTTGAAAATGAAGGGGGTAGAGGGGGTAGTAAGTAGAGAGAAGCTTTAATACATTAACCAAACATTATAACTTAGAGAATAGGGCATAATGCATGTTCATATACAGTTAAAACATGCCTGTATACCAATGTAACATCTATCGCTAGCTATCAGGCTTCTCAATATTAATAAAAAGTAACCTTTAGAGTGTAACTTATAACTTTAACTTATGCAGTTAAAATATGCCGTATACCAATGTAGCATCTATTGCTAGCTATCAGGCTTCTCAATATTGATAAAAAGTAAGCTTTAAAGTGTAACTTATAATACATTTAGTTCTAGAAAAGTAAACAGTCAAAGCATCTAGCGCTAGCTATCAGGCACCAGCATTTGGATACACTAGTCACTTAAATGCAGTTCTGGTGTTTATCCTTTTAAATAGAAACTAGTCAAACAAATGCTAGTTACAGAGTTTAGCGTTCATCACAATTAACGTAATTGCAGTTGGTTTAACAGACTGTAATTGCATTGCAGAAACATCTACAGTTATACAACACTAAATAAGTGGCTTCTTTAAGAAATAGTGCAGAGGGAACAACATTCAATTCATTTTTTAACATCTAGTGTGCTCAAACTCTATAAGAGTAGTTATTATGCAATGCAGGTGGGTGAGCGCTTGTAGCTAATGCATATGTCACAGATAATAAAACAGTATGTGCTGGTAGCATTTGTTATCATAATCTTACCATGGCTAGCAGGTCAAATTCACTTAAAGCGACATGAGATAAGGTTGTTAAGCACTTTCCAACCTGAATGCCTGTTGAGCACGCTACTTAGAACTCCAAGGGGTAGAGGCTGGTCAGAATAGGCCAGGGAAGGACTTACAAATGGTGCTCTAGGTTACAGGGGACTGATATCAGTTTAGACAGGAAGTGAGCAAATATTGGCGGGCTACACCCCAGACAGGGAAGTGGGAAAAAAAAAACAATCAGTTAGTATAATCTGTATATACAAGAGCACTTTCTCATTTCACTAGATTTAAAATACTTTTAGCAGAGTTGCTGCAGGAGAGTCCCTTTCCTAGTTCACTCTAGTTAGGAAACTAATGGACTTTGTTGGATATGGGGAGGTAGGGAACAGTATTTAAGTATAAATTCCCCTTATTTCTTGGCACATACGCATGGATTGGAAGAGTTTGAGAAGGCTAAAACTGGCTGTTCAACGTGCGGTGCTCAACAGGAGTTATAGGGTGTACAGGCTAAGACAAATCAGGCTGTATGGTTGCAAAGTTGCTTTTAATGCAGTTTTTAAAACATACTTTGTTGCAGGGTCTTAGGCACAATAGTCAGCAGCTGTTTGTTTTCCTGGGAGAGGAGACTGTGGCCAGAGATCTATTTCTGGGCAGAGGCACAATCTTTAAGTGAAGACCCAGTGTCTTATGGACAAATCTAGGAAGGGGTATAACAAGACATGTGAGTTAGTTCGAGCTATAGTTGAAAATGAAAGGGGTAGAGGGGGTAGTAAGTAGGGAGAAGCTCTAATACATTAACCAAACATTATAACTTAGAGAATAGGGCATAATGCATGTTCATATACAGTTAAAACATGCCTGTATACCAATGTAACATCTATCGCTAGCTATCAGGCTTCTCAATTTTAATAAAAAGTAACCTTTAGAGTGTAACTTATAACTTTAACTTATGCAGTTAAAATATGCCTGTATACCAATGTAGCGTCTATTGCCAGCTATCAGGCTTCTCAATATTGATAAAAAGTAACCTTTAAAGTGTAACTTATAATACATTTAGTTCTAGAAAAATAAACAATCAAAGCATCTAGTGCTAGCTATCAGGCACCAGCATTTGGATACACTAGTCACTTAAATGTAGTTCTGGTGTTTATTCTTTTAAATAGAAGGAAATCACACAATTGCTAGTTACAGAGTTCATCGTTCATCACAATTAACATAATTGCAGTTGGTTTAACAGACTGTAATTGCATTGCAGAAACATCTACAGTTATGCAACACTAAATAACTGGCTTCTTTAAGAAATAGTGCAGAGGGAACAACATTCAATTCATTTTTAACAGCTAGAGTGCTCGAACGCTATAACAGTAGTTGTTATGCAATGCAGGTGGGTGAGCGCATGTAGTTAATGCATATGCCACAGATAATAAAACAGTTTGTGCTGGTAGCATTTGTTATCGTAATCTTACCATGGCTAGCATGTCAAATTCACTTAAAGCGACATGAGATAAGGTTATTAAGCACTTTCCAACCTGAATGCCTGTTAAGCACGCTACTTTGAACTCCAAGGGGTTGAGAGTGTCCAGAATAGGCCAGGGAACGATTTAAAAATGGTGCCCTAGGTTACAGGGGACTGATATGGGTTTAGACAGGAAGTGAGCAAATATTGGAGGGCTACACCCCAGACAGAGAAGTGGGAAAAAAAAAAAATCAGTTAGTCCAATCAGTATGTACGAGAGCATTTTTTCATTTCACTAGATTAAAAATACTTTTAGCAGAATTCCTGCAGGAGAGTCCCTTTCCTAGTTCACTCTAGTTAGGAAACTAATGGGCTTTGTTGGATATGGGGAGGTAGGGAACAGGATTTAAGTATAAATTCCCCTTATTTCTTGGTAATTAAGCATGGATTGGGAGAATTTGAGAAGGTTTAAACTGGCTGTTCAATGTGTGGTGCTCAGTAGGAGTTGTAGGTTGTACAGGCTAAGACAAATCAGGCTATATGGTTACAAAGTTGCTTTTAACACAGTTTTTAAAACATACTTTGTTGCAGGGTCTTAGGCACAATAGTCAGCAGCTGTTTGCTTTCCTGAGAGAGGAGATCGCGGTCAGAGATCTAGTTCTGGGCAGAGGCACAATCTTTAAGTGAAGACCCAGTGTCTTATGGACAAATTTTGTTGCAGGGTCTTAGGCACACTAGTCAGCAGCTGTTTATTTTCCTGGGAGAGGAGATCGCAGTCAGAGATCTATTTCTGGGCAGAGGCGCAATCTTTAAGTGAAGACCCAGTGTCCTATGGACAGATTTTGTTGCAGGGTCTTAGCCACACTAGTCAGTAGCTGTTTGTTTTCCTGGGAGAGTAGATCGTGGTCAGAGATCTATTTCTGGGCAGAGGCACAATCTTTAAGTGAAGACCCAGTCCCCGGGATTCATAAAGCTCGGTGCAAGGCCGGTGTTAGGCTTGCGCCGACCGTGTGGCGTGAAGATGGCGCAGTAGCGCCAAATGCATATTAATGAAGGCATGCTGCCACCACAGCCACGTGCATAGGAAAGGAGCGCGAGTGCATAGGGCGTGTCAAAGTGCCGCATGGAGGCGTGGAAATGTCAGCTGTCAATGTGCAACCTAAAGTGCTTGCATATAACAATTTGCAAGCAATAGTAATCACATCTGTCAGTGTCCGTGGATACTGAAACGTATGCAAAGCATGCAAGACAGTTCCTGCAAACACAAAATGAAGAAGCAAACACAAATGCACGGTAGGGAATAACGGGTCCCTATCCCTCGAACAAATGACATTGAAAACTGTGTGCCCGTAGTCCAACGCAGTGTAGATAGTTATACCAAGTGGAAGTGAAACCCATCATGTTAGTGTGCCGCCAGTAGGTACATCCAGCCCAATGGTCAGGGTCACCAGCTGACCCATATTGTGAGGGAGAGTACACAGCTGGGCAGATGTGTCCATAACAAAATCCACAATTAATGTAAATATCTAGCTACCGTATGACAGAATTATATCCCACAATGCATGTAATAGTCACATACAATAGGTATGTCCGTATTTAACATACCATATGTGACAGGAAATAGAATAAGCATGTAAACGAAACAGAAGGAGCATATAAACTGCTACAACAATTAGGCAACATGTAGGTTTAAAGGAACAGTATTATCCGTAGCATTGACTGTGGGTACATGTTGTCCAGTACAATCGGATATGTGTCCGGAATATATCCCATCCTGGACATAGGAAAAGGTTTTATCCTTATTACGGCTGCTAATAATTTCTTTGAACAGTGAATTTGGGAACTGCATTTTAAACAGCAACTGCTCTTTACTTCACCTACAAACTACATCGTGGTGAGATCAGGTTTCTGCTTTCTACATAGGAAAAGGTGGCATCCTACCAATGATCAGAACAGTTGGCCAAAATCCGCACATCTGTGGTCCAAGCCGTACTTGTCAGGATGTGTCACAGTTGAACGGGTATTACCCGTGTGTACCAACTATGTCATGAAAGTTAAGTATGTGTGTGTACCTATCTGCATGATGTATAGCATGTGGAAGGTGAAACATGCCAGGGTAGTCCACACAACCATACAGGTACCCGACATATGTAGTGTATGCAATGTGTTACCTTGACCGTGTCATGGGCCATCAACCAAGGCAGTGATGGATGGAGTGTCAGGAATATGTGTGTGGGGGGATGGGTAATGGTATAATCCTCAAAGGCGAGACTGTGTCGTATGCAGAATAGGTGAACTGGAGGTGTATGAGGGAGCAGCGGGTGAAGCAGAAAGAAACACAAAAAAATATGTATACACATCTGCAATACAACCAGACAGGCCATACTGTAGAACACAATCCCACAAACATATGAATATTAAAATGTGCGATACAAATGTACAGAAATGTCACCAGCACATACCCACAGATTGGTCCTGATGGAACTGGCCAAATCAAATGCAACACACCTGGATGCATAATGGACTACCCAGCATCCCCTCCACAGCACACAACCGGCCCCCATACCTGAACGTCCACAAATCCAGCCATACTTGGCCTACTACTTTGGCGCAGCCACATCTACACATAGTGACCACTACTCATATGTAGCAGGTAGTGTCACCCTAGGCAGTTTCAGGATTGCAAACTATGTATCCCTTGCATGTAAAACCCCCAGCACATTTTTGTAACGCCAGAAGAATGGTCGGTATCGGTCTTGTTAAATTTTTGGATATCCCTCATGGGATAAGTAACCTGTGTAAACATTAGAATGGGTATCAAG